>NW_026117350.1:0-42055 GCF_001640805.2 Lates calcarifer | reverse complement strand
TGACCGTTTTGATGCCATACTATACTATGACTTTTTTTTGGCCGTTTTTGATGCCATACTATTCTATGACTTTTTTGGGTGATTTTTGACTGCCATACTATACTAATGACTTTTTTAGGTGATTTTTGATGCCATACACTATACTGTAATGCCACTTGTTTTTGACCGTTTTTGATGCCATACTATACTATGACTTTTTTTAGTTTGTGATATCTTTTTAGGGATTGTGCCATACTATACTATGACTTTTTTTGGTGTGATATTTTTGATGCCTATCACTATACTATGACTTTTTTTTATGGTGATTTTTGATGCCATACTATGACATTGTTTTTTATTGTCCTGATATTTTATTATGTTATGCCCCTTTTTTTGCACACTATACTGTGACATTTTCACCTTCATTTTAGGTTACTATTACTTCTGTATCACTTCTATATTGCTGATTACTTTTAGTATAATGTTGGATATTAGTTCATAGGATATTAGTTTAAAGGACACAGGATAACTTTTAGTGATGCAAATTACATTTAATTACTGCCAACTTATATCGGTAACGGATAATTATTAACATCTTTTTACTGATAGTATTAATTACTTTTCAGTTACATTACTTTTATTAACATATGTTACTTACATTATTGTTATGTTACAACTTATTTCTATTGCACTTTTTTATATTAGTACTTTTGTTACGTTTTTTTTCTGTGGCTGAAATGTCTTTTTCATAATCATATTTTTTTAATTGTTGATTTGGTTTTAGAAATATTTTGTTTTTTATAGAAATAAAAATATTTTCTTACTTTCACCATTGGTGGATCCTGTTGTTTCTGTGAATTCAGCTGAAACACATTGAACAATTGTTTAAAACCAGGCTTAACACAACAATCAAAAATAACTTCTACGAAATAGGTATAACTGGTAATCATCCTTCCAATACTGTACAGTAAGTCATTTTATCCTTAAGTTCATCCTTTTCTTTAAACTGTTCTTACATGAACTATGTAAATAAACTAATGGGTAAAGTCTCTTTTTTTGACAAATAGTGTATTATTTAGACTGAAGATCAAATACTGAACATAAACAATTTAATCTCAGTGCTCTGTGTTGGACAGTTGATGTGAAGCTGCGTGTGAATTACCTTGTCTCTGCAATTGTGGACAATGTCTCTCTCATCTTTGAAAAGGTCTCTGAAATTATGGACAACGTCTCTGATCATGGAGAATGTCTCTGCAATTGTGGATAACATCTCGGTGATCATGGAGAATGTTGTGGACGAAGTGGTGACACCTGAATGGAATTAAAGAGAAACATACAAAGGAAAATGATCAACACGCTACTACTTATTCCTCATCAACAGTTTGATCATGAAAACACAGAGAAATATTCAACATCACAGCTGAACCACATTTCATAAAACATTTTGATGTCTATACCATCTTACTTCTGATAACACAAATTACTTTTACATTACTTCTATCAATAATGTAAAGTAATACAATAACTTATACATTATCTTTACATTGCAGATTACGTTTATTCTAACACTTTTCTGAAATACTGAACATAAACAGTTTAATGTCAGTCTCTGTGTTGGACAGTTGATGTAAAGCTGTTAGTGAATTACGTGGAGGCCTCAGTCCTGGTCTCAAAGAACATCTTCATTGCACGAAGACTCTCTGTGATCGTGGACAATGTCTCTGAGATTATGGACAAAGTCTCTGATCATGGACTATGTCTTTGTGATCGTGGACGATGTCTCTGAGATCATAGACGGTGTCTCTGTGACCATTGACAAATGTCTCCATGATCGCGGGCAGTGCCTTCAAATCGGTGACCCCCGTCTCCGCCGATTCTATCGCAAGGTCTCTACGAAGCATGGGACAATGTCTCTGATCACGGACAACGTCTCTCTCATCTTTGACAAGGTCTCTGCGATCGTGGACAATGTCTCTGATCATGGACGATGTCTCCCTCATCCTCAACAATGTCTCTCCGATCATGGACCATGTCTCTGCGATCGTGGACAAAGTGGAGACACCTGGAGGAAATCACAGAGACACATACAAAGGAAAATGATCAATACACTGCTACCTATTCCTCACCAACAGTTTAACCATGAAAACACAGAGAAATATTCAACATCACAACTGAACCACAACATTTAACAAACATTAGAGGCTGTTTCAGAAAATCAACACTTGACTGTCATCACCTCCTGAACAACAACAACAAATATTGTTTGTTTATCTACTAATCACTGAAGCAGTCATGTATGTTACTGTGAACTGCACAACAATAATAAACACTATCAGTTAACTCAGTTTTTGAATGCAGGATTTTAACTTGTGTTGTTTCTTATACTTCAGTAAAAAGTCAGAGTATTTCTTATTTTTAAACAGTGAAAATTAACACCTATGAAGAACTCACACTCGTTTTGTACAGTGTAGCCTAGTAGTTTCTGATCGTGTACAATCAAACTGACGTTAAGACATTTTTCAGTTGATATTGTTTGGTGAGAAGGTGAGGAGAGCTACAGTCAATTTGTCCACAGACAAAACATTGACAACTATACTGATACATATTTTAAACCAAGAATGACAAATATTTGCTTGAAGACAGAAGCTAGAGAAGTGTAACAAAAAAATACAGAGCAAAACACAGGAGCTGCAATTCCTGTGCTCTGCTCGGTAAAATCCCTGTTTTTGTCAATGGAGTCTGGTGGTGATATACAGTGATGTTTCTGGTCAAACAAGAAGGATCTTCCTCTTTAATAAAAAGCTCTGTCTCTGTAGGAATCATATCATAATGTTGTCAGACTCTTTCCTTCATCAAGCCACATATTAGCTTTTAGCACAACTCCAACATGTCTAAGCAGACATAAGCAGATAAACTGAATACTGAACATAAACAGTTTAATGTCAGTGCTCTGTGTTGGACAGTTGGTGTAAAGCTGTTGCTGTGAATTACCTGGAGGCCTCTGTCCTGGTCTCAAAGAACTTCTTCATTGCACGAAGACTCTCTGTGATCGTGGACTACGTCTCTGTGATCGTGGACTACGTCTCTGTGATCATGGACAATGTCTCTGAGATTATGGACAAAGTCTCTGATCATGGACTATGTCTTTGTGATCGTGGACGATGTCTCTGAGATCATAGACGCTGTCTCTGTGACCATTGACAAATGTCTCCATGATCGCGGGCAGTGCCGTCAAATCGGTGACCCCCGTCTCCGCCGATTCTATCGCAAGGTCTCTACGAAGCATGGGACAATGTCTCTGATCAAGGACAACGTCTCTCTCATCTTTGACAAGGTCTCTGCGATTGTGGACAATGACTCTGATCGTGGACGATGTCTCCCTCATCCTCAACAATGTCTCTCCGATCATGGACCATGTCTCTGCGATCGTGGACGATGTCGTGGACAAAGTGGAGACACCTGGAGGAATCAAAGAGAAACATACAAAGGAAAATGATCAATACACTACTACCTATTCCTCATCAACAGTTTAACCATGAAAACACAGAGAAATATTCAACATCACAGCTGAACCACAACATTTAACAAACATTTGATGTCTTACTGTACTGTGGCGTTTTTTTTACATTTTCGATTTCCCACCATAACGTGACATTTTTACTTCTATTTTGGATAACTATTACTTCTGAGTTGCTTTTATTACATATTACTTTTATTGTTAATATTAGATTATTTTTACCATTACATATGACATACCTATTACATCTTACTTCTGATATTGTTATTCACTTTTACATTACTTCTATTAATACAAATTACTTATATATTATATAGCAGATCACTTTTATTCTAACACTTTTCTGATATACTGAATACTGGACATTAACAGTTTAATGTCAGTGCTCTGTGTTGGACAGTTGGATCTCTCTCTGTAAATACCTATTTTAAAGAGTACGGTCTAGACCTGCTCTATATGAAAAGTGCCTTGAGATGACTGTTGTTGTGATATGGCGCTATATAAATAAAATTGAATTGAATTTGAATTGAATTGATGTAAAGCTGTTAGTGAATTACCTGGAGGCCTGTGTCTTGGTCTCAAATAACTTCTTCATTTTACGATGGCTCTCTGTGATCGTGGACTACGTCTCTGTGATCGCAGACAATGTCTCTGAGATTATGGACAAAGTCTCTGATCATGGACAATGTCTTTGTGATCGTGGACGATGTCTCTGAGATCATAAACGCTGTCTCTGAGACCATTGACAAATGTCTCCATGATCGCGGGCAGTGCCGTCAAATCGGTGACCCCCGTCTCCGCCGATTCTATCGCAAGGTCTCTACGAAGCATGGGACAATGTCTCTGATCACGGACAACGTCTCTCTCATCTTTGACAAGGTCTCTGCGATCGTGGACAATGTCTCTGATCGTGGACGATGTCTCCCTCATCCTCAACAATGTCTCTCCGATCATGGACCATGTCTCTGCGATCGTGGACAAAGTGGAGACACCTGGAGGAATCAAAGAGAAACATACAAAGGAAAATGATCAATACACTGCTACCTATTCCTCATCAACAGTTTAACCATGAAAACACAGAGAAATATTCAACATCACAGCTGAACCACAACATTTAACAAACATTAGAGGCTGTTTCAGAAAATCAACACTTGACTGTCATCACCTCCTGAATAACAACAACAAAAAATGCTTGAGAAAAAGTAAATGATTATTAATAGCGTGTCTATCAACTTATCACTGAAGCAATCATGTATGTTACTGTGAACTACACAACAATAATAAACACTTCAACATCAGTTTTGGAAAGCGGGAATTTAACTCATGTTGTGTATTATACTTCAGTAAAAAGTCTGAGTATTTCTTCCACCACAGACGTTCACATACAGAATCATTATTTCACATTTCAACCTCCTTCTTATTAACACATATTCAAAATGTCTTTGTTTTGTGTTGTTTTCGTTTAATGAATAACAACCAAATTCCAAACCAAAGACCAAAGGTCTTAACAGCAGCTTAAGTGAAACGTTTTAAGTAAATAAGTGTAGAACTGCTTGTTATATACTGTAAAGACATTTTTAAAATCACCCTCTGACCAACAGTTAAAGTTAACACACTTATGAACAACTCACACAATATTTTATTTGTAGACTTGATATTGCTTTGTACGATGTAGTCTAGTATGTCTAGCACATACACATAATTAAGAATTTCTGATTAACAACATACAAACAATACGTAAGCACTGCAAGAGAACAGCATTGTGCACTGTGGCTAACACAAGCAGTATGAAAAGACACCTATTCTTGAGAAAGAACATGACCATATCTTAGTCCGGGCTGTGTTGCTGTAACCATCTCTTAGCTCTGTATCATGCTTGAAGAAAAATTTGGTCAGTCTCTGTTTGAACAGTTTTGAGTAGTGCTTTGATTGTTGTCTGCACTTGAAAAATAAGACTAAGATAAATTACTAAGAGAAATGTAGTTTTGAACGGATAGCTACAGATTACTGCCACAAATCTAAAACGACAGACAAAAAACAGAGACACAAAACCAACACAATAAGATGCTTAACTGCCACAATGGAAAAAAAATTACCCCAAAGAAATTTTAAATGATCATGGACACAGAACTACAGAGACACAGTAAGGATGACCACAAAGAGACAAAGAAGCAGCTGACCATAAATAGATGTAAAACACGATGCAAATGATGCAATAAGACCACAAATAAACAGAAAATGATCACAACGACATGATAATAAAACAAAGAGACTATTAAACAGTTACCTAGCCTCCGCACAGTGCCCACAATTCATGTCAGGGACGCTATAGTCACAGAAACACAAACACACTTTAACTTTCTACAATGAGGAAACAGCCCCAGTGACATAGTTTAAAGAGAAGGCTAATGCTAACGCTCGCCGCTAACGTTAACGCTGACATTCAGGTGTAAAGCAGCCAGGTACAGACCACAAGTAGACCCAAAACGATGACAACGACATGACAGACCGTTATAAACTGTTACAGAGACGCAAAATGTCGGTAAAGTTACTGTTAAAGCTCGTTGTGTTTTCACCGTCCATGTTGGGGATTCACAACTCATGTTAGGGACATGAAAACACAGACACACTCTTACTCACGCGATAAAAACGAGAAGGCTAATGCTAATGCTAATGCAGGCTGCTAACGGAAATGCTAACGCTAGCCGCTGGCTAGTTCGCTCCTTAGCCTTACCTTTACGCTGCAGGTGTATTCAGCGTCCAGCCTCACTCGTGTTCGACATAAAAGCAGCTCCAGAGCTTGTTTCAACGTCCAGGTTTCTTCGGCGATTAGGTTTTCTTACCGTCCGGACAAACCGAGGCGACGGTTCAAACGGTGATTTAAATCTGTTTCCGGTCTTCGTTTCTCCGCCTCCCCGCGCTCCTCCCAGGTCATGACCGATGACGACACTCGACGCGGCCAATGACAACACACGCAAGAAAAACGCCATAAACTGTAAATATGCATCTTTATTTATTTATATAAAGATATTTATATACAGTTTATAGAAATATCTTTATTTATTTATGCTTATAAAGATGAAAGCCCGGTAAAATTAAAGGTAAAACTGAATAAATGACTCAAAACTGAGCCTTCATTTTCACACAGTATGATATTTTGATTTTGTGGTTTAGCTTTGCATTTATCTTAATTAATATATCAGCCTCGTAAAGATTCACTGACATGACACTGTAGGTGATTTCCAACAGTTTTCCTCAGAGTATTTTACATGTGTAAGTCATTTAGTCAGTCCGAATCATATCTGCCTTTTACAGCTATCATCTAAGATACTGTGCATACACTTTCATTTACCTTGTGAATTGTGTAACCTCTCACTGATGCCCCCCAGGTTCTTGGCTGACTCATCCAGTGAGGCCTCTGCACCTTCTGTCAGACATGTGTTGACCTCTCTGATAGCAGAGGTAAACTGTAGGAGCCCAGTCTACAGACACAAAGAGAGCAACAAAACCATAGTTAATCATTCGTAGTAATATGGTTGTGTTGTACACAGGAACATTACAGGACTCAGGATGAAAAGACTTTGAGAAAGAGGATGGTTTTAATCTGAAAGAATAAAGGAACAAGTGATAAATGGTGTTAGCATATGTTAGCTGGTTTAGTTTAATCCCAGCTACAGCCAATAAAATTACAATTTGACATATTTAAACAAAACCAACAACTTCTACTACTTCTAACGGCCACAGACCTCTGTGTTGCAGTTTAACTGGTGGTCACATGATCTTTGTTTATACTCACTTCCTGCTCTCCAGATGTTGCCATTTGCAGATTCATCATTTTCAGTAAAAGTAGCACACAGTGCATCTGCTGAAAACATTGCCTGTTAATGTAAAATGTATATCTGTGTCGATATCGAGATTAAACATGCTTTAAAAAGATTTACAAAGCTCAGTCTCAGTATCTTTCACAGTTCAGATAAACACACTGACCTGATTTTACAGGAGGATGTGGTGGATGTGGATCAGTCAGCTATGAAGCAGGTTCAACATGTTCAGGACTTCTTTTCATTATCTGGCTTCACTAAACCAAACAACCACAGTCTCACTGTGTAGTGGTAAACCTATGATTATCTGATCTTAACGTGAGTGGGTTCATGTGATGAGTGAATATTGAATTTAAAATGATAAGAGAAAAAACACTGACACCTGCAGGTATGTTTTGCTCTTTAGTCTGATGATGAACAAACCGTTCTGGACACGTGATGCACTTAAAAAAAAGTTTCAGTAACATCAGACTGTTTCTGCTGCCAAAGTAGAAACGAGAGAAGTAGCTGGTTAAAGTCTGATGAGGTCAGTCTGACTAAGATGATCATTTATAATTATGGGAAATGTTCAAGTGATAATTTTTCAAACAAAAAAGACCAGAGGGTTTTGATCATGTTTGAAATCTCTTATTTTTAATAAACAGCTGAAATGACAAATGCAACAAAGAAGTCCTCGTTATCATCTTTAAGCTTCTTTGAACATCAGGCACAATTTGGCTTGAGCATTATGTTTTGAAAAGTGTAAAATAAATCATATAAAAAATTCATCTCACTAATCCAGGAATGCCCATATAAAATGTCTCACTTTAAAATCTACTGGGTCACCATTCAGCCACATTCTGTTCCAAAGTTAAACCAGTTCCCTTCACTTCACAACTCACTTCAACTCTGCAAATGTCTCAGGAAAGAAATCACTTTCATACAACACACAGAAATTGATTTTGATAAGCAAATCATTATGAATTGTGATGAAGCACAATGAATATCTCAAAAATAAAAAAGGCTGAAAGAAATAGGTAAAACAGTTTCCCCATGCCTTACACACTAAAAGCTGCCAGCTTCAGCAGCTGCCAGGTACGACGGCAGCAAACAAGCTCTGTGAGAAATCAGCAGTGACACATATTTGTCTGATATATGTCTATATCTCTAAGAAATGCAGATGTTTCCATAATGATATCCACAGCAAATGTCTTTTGAAGAAATCATTTCCTATGTATCACATACATAACAACTTAATAACAAACCCAGTGTATTTTGTCAAGAAGCATTATAGTAATAGAACTTTTGCTTGTATACTTGAAACACAGAGTAACTTTAAGCTTGTGGTACTGCATACATGATAACAGACAAAACAAATATTTGTTTATGTAATGATATCCAGAGATCAACACACACAGTATATGAATTCAAAACAAAGAGAGAATGAGAAAACATCATTTCACTGTCAGGCCGCAGCATATAAAAATATAAAATATAAAATATAATATATACAGGTTTATGTTTATATTATATTTACATAAAGTTTAAGCTAAAAAAATATTCACAGACAATATATATACAGAAAATATTTACAGTAAGTATTGGCTCACTGAAGTCCTATAACTAGCTCGTTAAGCTTTTCACTAACTAAAACCACTGTGATTTTATGTCTGAGATCCAAATAACAGATAAAATCTCAGTCCTTTGTCTTTATTCAGGCCTCAACATCAATCCCTGTTCACCAGCTTATATAAATGCTGTTAAGCAATTTTTAAGAGTAAAACAGCATCAGGTATTATTGCCTCATCTCACAAGCTGCATTTTGTGTTTTTGCTGATGTTTTAAGGCACAACATACAAGCTATAAAATACATTCTGAGATTTTAATCTAAACCTGAGATTTAACAGCAATAACACTGATTATTTAAGGTAATGGTCCCTTTTAGTTTGAGTCTCTGATCTTTTGGAACTTAAGTTTTAGGTTTGAGTCAACCAATAAGATATAAATAACTTTTTTAAAATTAACTTCATTAAGTTTTGTTAACTCATTATTCAGTACCCTGTCTGACTTCTACACAGCTCTATCTCTTTCATTTGGGTACTATGTTGACTCCACAGTCGAGTAAATGAGAGAAAATAATACGTATGAAATACAAAGAGCATTTAGAAACATCATGGTTTTCTAAGCAAAGTGTGGTAATAAAAGTCATTCAGTCTCAACATACATGTTAATCTATACTGAGCTTAAACAAAGCTCTGTAATAAAAAGCCCCTGAATGAAACTTGTTAAATCTTTGTTGATTCTGTGACAGAGTGGTACTGACTCTGCTGAAGAGCCTGAAGAACAACATATGTGTAACTGTCCAAATACGTCCTGTCCAGACTGTATAAAAACTGTAATATGTATTTTATCAAAACCACTCAGTCAGTCCAACCAACAACTGACCATTACAAGTTTGATAAAGCATCTCCTGAAGGCAGAGGATTGTATAGTCTCACACACACACACACACACACACACACACACACACACACACACACACACACACACACACACACACACACACACACTCTTTGTAGATGTAACGCTAACACTCATTAAGTGTTACTGAATGTCTGTTATAAGAACCGTTCATCTGTGGACCAGCACCTGCAGAAAAGAAAACAAGGGCAAATATTAACATCAACTTCATTCTGTACAGAAATCATTTTAGTGGCCAAACTAAACCAAACAGACTGTAGTTACTCCATCATCTGTTTTCAGTTAATCCTAGAGACTGAAAGGTTTGAACTGTTTTAGTTCACTTGTGAATTCATTTCTATTTTACAGGTTACTCTGTGCTCAGTGTTACCCTGGAGTCAACCACCAAACATACAGTAAAACACTGCCCAATAACAAGGACCACTGTGAGCAGTTACAGGCCTACACTTTATTGATCTCCCTTTATAGAAATGACATGTTATTAATGACTAAAAGCACTCAGTGTTAATTGAAACACTGCAGTAACTGTGTGTGTCACAGTGTCAGTCAGCTTTCATTTCTGTGTTGTTTTCTGGGAGTTTGTATCCACTCGTGCAGTGTTTGTTCAAAATGCGTCTGTCAGTGGGGACTCAGTGTTTTGCCTGCGTTAATCCACTTTACAGTTTGTTACTGTTAAACTTGTCTGGGTGCTGCACTGCCCTTTTAGTGTAGGTCTGCCTTTTTCTTCACGTCACAATTTGTGAAATCCTGTCTGCAGCTATTGCAAATCAGTGAGCAGCGTTTGATAAACCTGGATTTTCTGGATCTTATTTCATGCTCACTGCTGTTGACTCTACCACAGCAACCTCCAGGGATATGTTAACATAGAGCTGTTTTCTGAACATTTCTGACAAAAAAATATAAAATATATTTACACTCAATTACTACATCACGGGTTGCCATTGTAAGTGGTTCTTCTGAAGGCCCGTTTTCGTTTGGAAGGCCATTCCTCTGCTGCCATGAACCTGCAAATGGTTAAAAAATATAAATCCATTAATATTAATATCCAGATTGGTAATATATAGTGATTTCACTAAGTATTCAGACCCCTTTGTTTTTTTCTTACTTTATTGTTTCACAGATTTAATCTTAGATAGATAACATTTTCTCTATCAATCTACAGCCAATAAATCATAATCATTCCATTTCCATTAAAAATGTATTCAAAATCCAGATTGTGGTCAGATGCATCTTCTGTGCTTTAGTTATCATTGAGATATATAGATATCTACAACTTGACTGGAGTTCACTTGTGGCAAACTGAACTGATTGGACAGAGTTTATAAAGGCAGCTATAGGTGTGTTTATAAGACTCCAGAATTCACTACACTACATGTGAGAGGAAAAAACCAAACCATGAGGTCTCTGTAGAACTGTAGTTTGTGGGGCTGTTGGTTTGTACTGCATTATATTAGCATCACAGACTATATAAAATCAACATCTCCTCACCACAGTTTCAACACAAACTGAACATTAGAAGATCTGTGAGGAGGATTTAACTGGTTTACTGACTTACAGGTTTTAGCAAAGTGTACCTAGTAAACTTAATATAATGGTTTATCTGAGAAGTTTAAAACAAGTGCAAACATTTTGTCATTGTGTGCAGCACATTAGACATGTTGAGACAAACACATTATTTAAACTTACCTTTTTTAATGTATCTTGTGATGAACTTTGGAACACCACACAGAACCAGATGTAGACCCTCAACTCCAAGAGTGAGAACAACTCCAATAATGAGTCCAACAAGAATTCCAGGGATCCAGTTGTGGGCAGAGTCCCCACAGGTACTCTCTGAAACACATAATAAAACAGTTAATGTCAGAATCAAAACTGTGAAATTGTAACTAAACAAATGATGATTGTGTTTTATCATGAATTTCATCATCTTTTTACACCAGGTTTTAAAGAGGAGAAAGAGGACAAATCCTAAATGCATTTCAACTAGTTACCTTCTCATTTATCTATGTAAAGTGAATCAATGTTAATTTTGATATGAAGAGATGTTTCCACAAATAAAAATAGGATGGAAAACCACAAGAAGCTGGAGAAGGTCATAGGGGAGACAGGTGTGAGAGACACAAAGCTGAGGTATTCCTATAATTCCTAAATCCATCTACCCATCTCCACTTTCTCTTCAATGGGTTTGTAAACAATGACAGAAACTAAAATACAAGGATGAAGAATTTCATTCACTGTCAGTCACAGTCTCAAGGTAAAGTTCCTATATCACGTGTAGCTGTTGCATAAAAGTCATTACTATGCTGTAACTGTTGCACATCAATAAATCTGACTCTTCTTATTTTACGTGCTTTGTACATCACATGTACCTCCAGAGCAATTTACATCGATTTGGAGGAAGAAAGTGTAAATTCAGTTTCCTCCATCTTTAACTGTGTGCATGCTCTTCAGATCTTTAAAGTATTTGAAGATTTAAACACCAGTTAAAAGAAATCTCACCAGAGAATGGTACATAGATGTCATCGTCAGTCACATGGCCGATGTTCTCCTGTGTGGCTACACAGCGGAAGCGGTTGGTTGTTGTCTTGGTCACAGTGGTGCGGAGGGTAACGTCGTAGCGTCCTCCTCTCTCTGAGACATGTGGCTCCTCAGCAGGGAGGATGCTTCCATCACTGCTCTGCCACTCTACCTTAGGCTTTGGAGAAGCCCTGAGAACCTCACACTGCAGCACCACCCCGTCCTCTGAGGCATTAAGAATCTTCAGGTGTGGACGTGGAGCTGCACCTGTAAACACAGCATAAAGAAAAATGTATAAAGGACAGCTACAGCACTAAATGTAGTTTAGTAACACTGTTGTGTCTGACCTTTCTCTGACTGTGGATGTAGAATATATTGTGTTTGAGAGAAGTAAAGAAACAGAAACAGCACAAGGTAAACCTTTGTCTAACAGGACATGATAGTAAGTTGAGCCTTCCCTTAGAAAGAAAAATTTCTGACATTAGTCTGGGCACAAAGATTTTCGTAATCTATTTTTATTTTGTTTTGGAACAATATATAGTAGTGCTGAACAACTGATCTACAGAAAACTAATCACCAATAATTTTGATGATCAATTTCTTTTTTGTCATTTATCAAACAAAATTGCCAAAAGTTCAGTGGTTCCAGCTTCCTACCTGCACAATTTAATATCATTATAAACTAAATATTCTGGGATCTGAAAACTTGTCAGGGCAATCTCACTATTTAAAGACAATTATCAATTAACCATTAAACCATTAATTGAAAAAAATAATCAAAGCTTAAATAATCATGGCACAGCTCAGTTCAGATCAGTGACACATTTTTAAATTTTGTCAATGAACAATATTGTGTCACTGATTATTATTTCATATCATCATGGAAAAAGTGCCTTGAAATTATAAAAAAGCATCTTTCAGTTGAAGATAAAAGGTTTTTGCCAGACAAGCTGCTCTCTTTATCATGACCAACACATACAGGCTGAAAACAGAGAGATCTGGAGACATCAGTGGTGAATAATGTTACTGATCTCTACATCTGAAATGTGTGTGTTACAACACTGCCTCTATGAGGAGGCTGGATTTTATTCAAATATTTTGATACAATACCTTCACATAAATACAGGCACTCGGCTGTATCACAAAGAGCCATTAAACAAACAACCTCTTAAGCTCAGATGCTTCATCAGTTTTAAGTGATCAGTCAAAATGGTGCTGGAGGCTACAGGTAGCTTAACAGGTAACTAGTCTCAGGTGTGAGGAAATAAACTTGGAGTCATGTGGATTTGTGGATCATTTGGAGTCATGAGCGAAACGGTCTGTAAAAGCAGGACTGGAGGACTCATAACAACATGTAGTGTAGTAGTAGCAGTGGTATTAGTTGTAGTACAGCTTCAGACAGCTGATAAAAGCTGCAGATGTAGAGATCAGTGAGACTGTCAAAGTCAAGACTCACAGCTGAGTATTTTTCTTGTCTGGCTCTAATACATATTTAAATAAACATTCTAGCTCAAAATTAAAATCGTATAATTATTAGATTGAGATTTGTTTCTCTGGTGATTCATAAATGTGTTTTCACTGGAGATTAATGACCTTATTTCTAGAAGGAGGTAAAAATGCTAATGCTAATATTTTGTCCAAACAATACTAGAGCTTGAGTCACTGCACTTAGATTAGCATGATCAGCTAACATGCAGTTTACTAACATGACCACAGAGAGAGCTGCAGCTCTTTCTTCCCACATTACATTCTGCCCCGTCTTTGTACTATATTGTGTGAGAATAGTAACAAATAAAATGAAGGTATTCCATCAAAAAAATAAAAATAAAAGAATGATGTGGAGGCACACACACAGATGTAGAAATCAGTAACTCACCAGAGATGTTTCTGTTTTTAAAGGTCCGTTCTGAAAGACATAAATAAAATGTTATTTTTGCATAGTGCATGTTAGCATTGTACACAAGATAATTAAACAAGAGGCACTCTGATTGCCTCATGTCCCACCACGATCTCCATGACAGGGGAACATGTATGCTCACACTATTGGTGGTTTGTAATCAAGAAAGCCAACAAAAGTTTTAAAAAATAAAATAAATAAATACCAAATTAATATGCAGTTTACTGCAACTACGCACATCATAATCAACTCCATGTAAAAGTACTTCTGTAAGTATGAAGTTTCTGTTAAGTATTGTTCACAAGAAAAATCTGTTTCCTCCTACTTAAGCCAATTAGCATATTAATTATGTAAATTGATGCACTAGGGTGCTCTAAAACCTAATCAGATTAATCAGAGTGAGGTTTCACAAAAATGTATCAGAGTAAGACGCCAGCATGAAAACATGAGCAGAGGTTCACAGATAAAAAGCTATTGATTTAATGAGTGAGCTGTTTAGAATACCATCTCTTAACTAAACTGATCATAAGACAAGATGCATTAGGACCTGTCTGAGCTCAGTAGGTGGATCTGATTAACCAGGACTCTGCTAACTAATAAGAAGTTTGACTCCAAAAAATGTGACGCTACAGACAGAGGTTCTACAAATATGAGCATGCCATGATTACCATTACCAATACTGACTGAGTATAAACTGATAATGGTGTAGTTGAGCTGCATACTTGTGAATGCGTCATTTTTAGCAACTTGCAAATTATAATAAGGTAAACATGACCAGTGTGGACACAGCATTAGAGATGTCTGCCACATGTAAGTTAGCTAACAAGATAAAGCCAAATTAACCAGTTATCATAGCCCTTAACTGTGTCATCAAAGAAAGGTGGTGACAAAAGTTTGATTGTCACAAAATAACTAACATAAATTTAATTGATATTTAAGGGCATGGGAATGATATTCTCCAACTTGTATCTTCCTGTGATTTGACGTGGCCCTCTTGCTCTCCACTGGGTTCAAACATCTTTTACAGATGAGCTTTGCAGCTTGCCCTGACACTTTGTAAGCCAGATCACTCCCTAACAATTCATTATTGATTGGCTGTCCCAGGAAGTCTCAAAAGTCTCTCCAAAATGCTGGATTATTCTATGTTCTTCTTCCCGTGTTCTCAGATTACAGGCTGAGATTACAGGCAAACAGCTCTAGAGACACAGATCATACAGGCAGGCAACAGGACAACTCACGTGGCAGTATTTATAGGTGCTTATGTGGAAAAGAAGTGGAAGCAAAGGAGGAAAAGAGAGGAGAAATCAGGTTGTTAATCAAATATTTGACAACTACACTAAAACCTCTGTTAGACCTTCAGGAAAACTGAATATCCTACAAATGTACACTGGGGCTGAATGAAATAAAGTTAAAGCAAATATAATAAAGAAAACGTTAAATGTGATACAATTTTATGCATGACATCTACATCTAAAACAGTGGTAGTGGTATGTTCTAATTAGTCTGAGGTCCTTTATCAGGACAACAGAAATGTTAAAACAATGAACCAAAATGCAAAACAATATCATTGCCCAACGTTAATATAAGGTGTAAGACTGAACCCTAACAAGTCTAAGTTAGGAGTCCAAAAATAAATCTGTGACTGAATCAAAAACAAGGTCAACAAAACAAGTCATATTCATCAACTGAGTTTAAATCAGCGCATAATGCTTTTTGAGACACAACACTAGTTATATTTGGAGGATTAAGAAATCAGGAGTACTGCAGTGAGCAATACAGTACAAACTGCTGTCTGCTACATTTCAAACTAAACACTTCACTGTAAGTGTGTTGTTAAATCATCATCCAAATTAACATAAAACAGACACAGAAAACAGAAAAGCACAGTCCAGGCTCAGATTGCACAATTCTATCCATTACTGCCAACATATTGTTCCTGTAACTGGAACATCTATAAATTAACAGGTGCTCCCCTCCTGTCTCTCTCTTAATACAAGTTTTGGGTTCTTGACAAAAAATAAATCAAGAATTTGCTGTTTCATCAAAGTACTCACCAACAATGAGCTCGATGTTGAAAATCTTTTCTTCTGGCTTAAGACGTGGAAAAGCACAGGTGTAGTTTCCTCTGTCTTCTATCTTTGTGTCTCTGATTATTATGGAGGCGTTACCATACTTCAGTTGTTCCTGAAAATGTGAGACCCGTCCTTTAAACTGCTCATCCTGACCTGGACGGCCGTTATTGTAATGACTGCCAGCATCGTACAGGAACACCTCCTTCTGACCATCTTTCTTCCAGTCAAAGAGCTTCTGTACGATGTCCTCCTTGGTGCTCAGAGAGCAGGGTAAGATGGCGTCATTCCCTTCAACCACTCTGACAACACCTGGCCCTGAAAGAAGAAGTGCATTTAATCATTATGTTTGAACAGAGAGCAACCAGATGTTACCTACATGTTGCTTAGATTACTCTGCAGTTTAAACAGCAGTTTATGAGCATTATGATGCGCTATTAGACATAATAATCATTTTGGAAGATGCAGTTTGTGCTGCTGGCAGAATGTTATACATCATACAGCAGAGTGTTTCTGTCATTTAACCTACTGAGCTTTGTATGAATGGGGTGGTATAAAAAAACAAAAAACAAAATATTATAGGCTGCTTGTTTACTGCTCTATCACTTACATCAGGTTGTAGATTTTTATCCACACACTAACATATATATATATCCTCTCTGACCAGACACCTTAGGTAAAATAGCCAGTGTGCTGCACTGCAGTCTGACAGACAATGTCCAGGGTGATAATTAGTGCTGTGCTGGACAACTGAAGTCTTTTCAAAAAGCAACTTTTCATTCACACCCATTCATAGTTATTTCTTGTCTCTTTTTTTTCATAACACCAGCTAATCAACCTCAGGTGTCCGTCTACATCTGACTTCACATTAACAGAATTCAAAGTTATGAACCTGCATATTCTCACACAGCGAATGAGCCATCACAACACAAATTTAAGACAAAACCATTAAACCAATGCAGAAAACCTGTAACACAGCAAACCAAGCAGCAGGTTATAACTGCAATGCACGCACAATTAGAGGTCTGCGACTGATGTTTATTTTCATTATCAATTAATCTGCTGATTATTTTTCTGATTGACAATTTCCCTACAAAATGCAACAGAAAATGTCAGTTATTGTTTCCCACAGACCAAGGTGAAGTCTTCAAATGTCACATTTTCTCTGACCAACAGTCCAAAATATTAAATTTACTATCATGTGTGACAAAGAAAAGCATCAGGTACTCAAATTTAAGAGGCTAGAAATAATAAATGTTTTACTTTAAAATGCCTAAAACGGTGAACAGACTTTCTATAGCTGGTAATTGATCTCCTGTCGATCAATGAACTGCTGCAGTTCAACGTGACTGCTGATTGCTATATGTCAAAATCACTTGGGGGTTAGAAGTAATAGCATTGCTAATACTTTACTACCACACCACAACATCAAAAAGACGCTTATAATGATGGAAAGACTTCTGCAGGAAACTCTCATGATAAACAATGTAAACAACAACATCATCGAGTTTGTCTCGTGTGTATGTTTAAAAAAATCTTTTACGTTCACAACAAACCAGCGTGAGGAGCACAGAAGATGGGGCGTAGCACAGGCTAACATGATAGCCTTCACCACACAACATGAACCACACAGATTCTGGCTAAACTACATATTATAACATTAAAGGCTTTCTTACCGTGTTCATGTCCATATGTGGTTCCAGTAAAAACCAGGAGACAGATGAAGACAAGCAGAGGAGCCGCAGTCCAAAACATTGTCTTTGCTAGTTAGCTAACTCTTTACAGCAAACTCTTTAAGCTATTGCTAGCAAGCTAACGCAGTCAAAACTTGCCAAACAAAGTCAACCAGTCGTTAACCAAGATGTTACAGAGATGTAACAATTAATTTCCCGCAAATTGACAGCTGGGGATCTTAGACACTTGTATAATTCAGGGTAATCAGCTCGTTGCGTCGCGTCTGATAACTACCGTTATCGACACCGGAACACTCTCTAGCGTTAGCTTCTTGGGCGTCTTTCTCAATGGCGGTTTAGGTGCACTACCGCCACCTTTTGAATAGGAGTGGAGACCAGCATGGCTCTCGTTATTATATTCTCCTGCTCCAGTCCGGTTATCAGGTTATCTGGATCAGGTTTATTGCAACATCAGGTTTATTGCTGATTCCAGCCTACAAACCTCTGATCTGCAGGACAAAACTAACCACCAGAACAATATAGATGGACTGAGGAGGCTTCTTCAGCATTACAGGACTGTTTTGTCCCTACAGCTTGCTGTGGTCCCTGCCTGCCCCAAGTCCTCCATCACTGTGCCTGAGCCTAAAAAAATCACCTGCCTCAATGATTACCGCCATGTCGCTCTAACCCTAGTAATAATGAAATATTTTGAGAGGAAACTTTTAAAGCACATCAAGGATGCCACCCCTGCTGGTCTGGACAATCTTCAGTTTGCCTACAGGGGGAACTAATCAACAGAGGACGCAGTCTCAGTAGTGCTCACACAGCTCTGTCAAGTTCATTTCTTCCAATCCATGTTCTCTGACTTCTATTTTTGACACAGATAAATGAAAATGACAAGAGGAAATCCAACGCAACATGAATGCAAACCCCAGTGTGTACCATAGACTGTATATAAAAGGGTGTTTACAGAATTTACCCATGCATGGATATGTGGGGTAGAACCTTTTCAGCACCTGCATCTTAAAAATAATGATGAGAAACAGTGAAGAGGAGGTGGTTTCTCTTAAACAACAATCATTCAGAAAAGGAGCCTACAACAATAAAATTCATCTAATAAAAAAGGAATTCATCTCACTCTCTCTGGAGTCATCTTTTTCTGCCTCTGCCTATTATAAGTATCTAATAAGTTATGTATCTGTGAAATTCTTGTTAGATGCTGCAGTTGGAGCCAAAAAAGCCTTTCTGATGAAAAGTGAAATGTCTTCAAGACCTCAAGCAAGAAACATCAGAAATAATGTTCATGTAAGCTACAACCAGAACAGGATACTCAATTTACTGACTGATAAAGTACGAGCAACAGTATTTGAACGCACCACCCTTCAAATACACTTCAGCAAGTATAGCATCGCCATTCATATGCACTGAAGTAAGAACAATCATTTCTAAGTGATGTTTGTACTTTAGTAGCCAAAGTACTGCAGTGCCTGAACGCACCGCCGCTCAGATGCTCTTTAGTGAGTGTAACTGCAAGTAAACGCACCACCGTTCAAATGTACTTTAGTGAGTACAGCTGTTACATTCAGTTCAGTAGAAAACGAGCCTGACACTACGATTAACAGCACAGCAACTTGGTATTTACAACAGTAATATTTTCTGTAGCGCTCGCCGTTCTTGAACTGTTAAAGATGTGGTAACGTGAATCTAAACTGAGCGGACAACAGCTCCGAGACTCACCTCCATATCGTCTTCACCACCAAGTTCCCAACATTCAAGTGATTCTCTCGCAGCGTTTTCCTTTAAGAGACATTTCACTGACGGTTTTGTTGAAAAGTTTTAACCATGTATTTCCTAAAACCGCCATACTGTTTGAACCTCTTCTTCTTCTTCTTCTTCTTCTTGTTACTGACGGATCGTAAAACTGTGCACACTGCCACCTACCGTTCACAGGAGGGTATAGACTCAAACTGTGTGATATGTGTAAAGATCACTTCTCTCTGAATATGATCTCTTCCTTTAAACTGCTTTACAATAACATATCTGATGTTCTACAATGATTTGTCCTTTCATTGTAAATTCATGTTACCTCTTAAAGGCTTCACAAATAAATAACGTGCAATAAAAACACATGTTCAACAGATTCATATCTTCACAAAAGACATTTCAAACAAACTGCAAAAATCAGAAAGGAATTCATGGCAACAGAGCAGGTCATTCAGACTCAGGGTCAGACTTTGGATGAAATAAAAGATTTCCTGGTCTTTAAATATCTTGTAGAGATGATTCTTTCAGAATATCTCTGATAAATTAAGTGACCACACACTTTCATTCAGGCAACAACTGCCTTATGTCAATCAACTTAGAACAACAAAATGTTTGTTTAGCAACAGAGAAAATGCTGCTGAGATCATACCTGAAAAACCAGAGTTACACAGAGCAACAACAGGTGTTCAGGGAGTCAGTGAACCGTCACCATGATTCTGAAGCTGGTATCTTAAGGTCGAATAGTTTATAATGTTGTTTTAAATAGCAAAATATCTGTTTTGTACAAGTCAGTTAGAAGAAACTAGCTTGTTGGACATGTTTGACACTTTTAAAGTGTTTTATTTCCTAAAAGTCCCAAAAATCTTAAACCTACAAATACGTTCCAAAAGCAGTAAATAACTCTGAACACTTGTATAAGCTGCTTCATGTACTAGAAGGGGAACATGTTAAACTCAGATTTAAGGTGAGCTCAGAGAAACTTTGCTCATTCAGCAGATAAATGTGAAGTCAAATCAAACAATAAGCAAATTAAGATTCTGAGTGGAGCGGGACTTCAAGATATAAAGTAAAATTAAAAGCCAGGTGTGTCTGAACTGACCTGAATATCATCTATATACAGTGTGTATAAGATCAAAGACTCGATGTTAAAATGTGTAAATGTGTGTTCAAGCACTTGATCATGATTGACAAGTTTTATTTTTTATCATATAGCTGAGATGACAAATGCAACAAAGAACTCCTGTTTCCATCTTAACAAAAATCATCTGAAATCTTTCAGAATACATTTCATACATAAATATATTTAGTCATTCATTCAAAGTGCTTTAGTTAGTGCATTACAATAACTCATCAGAAATGAAGTACATATTAAAACTTTCCTGCATCTGAATGTAATGTGCAAAGTAAAATAAATAATTCAATCACATGCTGTATTTACAACAGCATTAGTTCAGTGATGTCCTATAACTATCTCACTGGATTTACAAACTAAAACCAGAGTGATTTTAATGTAACACTGAAAGAAGGTGATCTGCTGGTTTAACAGCAATAACACTGATTATTTAGGATAATGGTCCTTTTTGGTTTGAGCCTCTGACCTTTTGGAAGTTTTAGGTTTGAGTCAACCAATCATATATATATATATCTTTTTAAAATTAACTTCATTAAGTTTTGTTATCTCATTATTTAGTACCCTGTCTGACTTCTACGCAGCTCTATCTCTTTCATTTAGGTACTATGATGATTCCACAGTCTAGAGTAACGGAAAATACCCATGAAATACAAAGAGCATTTAGAAACATCATGGTTTTCTAAGCAAAGTGTGGTAATAAAAGTCATTCAGTCTCAACATACATGTTAATCTATACTGAGCTCTGACTGAATTAAAACAAACAAACAAAGCTCTGTAATAAAAAGATACCCTTAATGAAACTTGTTAAATCTTTGTTGATTCTGTGACAGAGTGGTACTGACGTGGTCATTTAAGCTGCATTATATACAATTCAAATTAAAGCTTGTACCTGGCACTTTAATGTTGTATCCATTACTGTATTTCTAATTGAATCTGCTGAAGAGCCTGAAGAACAAAATATGTGTAACTGTCCAAGTACTTCCTGTCCAGACTGTATAAAAACTGTAATATGTATTTTATCAAAACCACTCAGTCAGTCCAACCAACAACTGACCATTACAAGTTTGATAAAGCATCTCCTGAAGGCTGAGGATTGTATAGTCACACACACACACACACACACACACAATTTTCAGATGTAAAGGTGACAATCACAATCTGAAGGACAGGAATACAAACCCTTTGCCTGCGGATCAAAACCTGCAGAAAAGAAAAGTAGATATTACATTGAGTCAACTTTTATTTTACACAGAAATTATTTTAGTGGCAAAACTGAACAGATTTCAGTTGCTGTATCAAATCAATGAGCAGGTTTGATAAACCAGGATATTCTGGATCATGTTTCATGCCTCACTGATGTTTGAAAAATGACTCTACCCAAAGCAACCTCCAGGTATATGTTAACATAGAGCTGTTTCCTGTCTGAACCCCCACTAATGCTGCATAAGGAGCACATATATAGAAGCATATATAGAACCCTTCACTTTTTGCACTTTATTGTGTGGAAAATTTTAAATTGATCAAACTGCCTTATCTGTGCATGTCAAGACAAAAACCAAACCACTGTACCATAAATAAATATATTATTTTCTCTGTGCTTATAGACATAATGAAACCAACAGATTACTACCTTTGTAGGAGTTGGAGTATTTTTGACACATTTCACAGTGCTTCACAGCCACAACAGTCAGAGAAATTCCAATAACAATTCCAACCAAAATTCCAGGGATCCACTGGGTACTCTCTGAAACACATTACAAAACAGTTAACGGTTAATTTGTAACTAAACAGACGCTGATTGTGTTTTTTAGTTATAAGAAATCTCACCAGAGAAAGACACATAGATCTCAGCATGAGTCACATGGCCGATATCCTCCTGTGTGGCTACACAGTGGAGGTGGCTGGACGTTGTCTTGGTCACGGTGGTGAGGAGGGTAATGTTGGAGCGTCCTCCTCTTTCAGAGACATGTGGCTCCTCAGCAGGGAGGATGCTTCCATCACTGCTCTGCCACTTCACCTTAGGCTTTGGAAAAGCACCTCGAACCTCACACTGCAGCAACACCCCGTCCTCTGGGGCAGTAAAAATTCTGATGTATGGAGGTGGAGCTGCACCTGTAAACACATTAAAAGAAAAACAGCTGCAGCACGGAAAACGTAGGTTTGGAACATTGTTGTGTCTGACCTTTCTCTCACTGTGGACCTGGGTTACACTGTGTTTCAGAGAGAAAGGTAAAGAAAAAGAAACAGCACAAGATAAAGCTTCACTGCACATCCCAGGTTTCTTTAAGAGGACAGAGATGCTCTGACCCAGTCATCTGATTTTAACAGTTTAGCCCTTGTCACTGAGGTCTTTACACACATCTGCATCTAAACAGGTGCTCCCATGCTCTCTTTCTTCATGTGTGACATAATCACTCACCTGAGATTTCTCTTGATCGGTCTTTCAGGATAAGTTCTGAAAAATGAAACAGAATGTTTTCACGGTGCATGTTAGACTCACAATTCAGTAATTCAACATGAGCCACTGTAACAAGGATGACACATTACAAGCTGCACCAATGGCATTTTTGTACAGTGGATGGAAAAGGAGACGTGTCGCCCATTTTTGTGCACAAAAAAAAATACTTATAATAATCAAGAATTTGCTGTTTCATCAAAATACTCACCAACAACAAGTTGGAAAAAATCTTTACTTCTGGTTTAAGACGTGGAAAAGCACAGGTGTAGTTTCCTCTGTCTTCTATCTTTATGTCTCTGATTATTATGGAAGCGTTACCATACTTCAGTTGTTCCTGAAAATGTGAGACCCGTCCTTTAAACTGCTCATCCTGACCTGGACGGCCGTTATTGTAATGAATGCCAGCATCGTACAGGAACACCTCCTTCTGACCATCTTTCTTCCAGTCAAAGAGCTTCTGTACGATGTTCTCCTTGGTGCTCAGAGAGCAGGGTAAGATGGCGTTTTCCCCCTCAACCACTCTGACAACACCTGGCCCTGAAAGAAGAAGTGCATTTAATCATTATGTTTGAACAGAGAGCAACCAGATTCAGCTTCTGCATGTCACACAGCAGTTTACAAGCAGCTATTAGACAGCAGGATCAATCTGGAGGATGCAGTTTGTGCTGCTGGCAAACTGTACTGCATTACACAGCAAAGTGTTTCTGTCATTTAACCTGTGGACAAAATAACCCAGAAAACAAAATTAACTACACATGTTAATTAGTCTGTTGACTGTTGTGGATGTTATGGCAGTTTATAAACTAAAGAAACTGTTCTCACTGAACACAGGTGATAAACCGAAACCCGCAGCACAATACGAACCTCACAGATACTAAACTACATATTATAACATTAAAGGCTTTCTTACCGTGTTCATGTCCATATGTGGTTCCAGTAAAAACCAGAAGACAGATGAAGACAAGCAGAGGAGCCGCAGTCCAAAACATTGTCTTTGCTAGTTAGCGCTAACGCTTTGTGGCTAACTCTTCATGCTAATGCTAGCTGTTTACGGCCAACACAGTCAAAGTTGTTAGCTACGCTAATTAATTGATAGCTGAGGTTCTTAAACGCGTGTATATTTCGATGTAATCAGTCAGCTGAGGAGTATTACCCGACAGGTAACACAACGGCCAAAACACAGACATCAAAACACTCCTCTTTCCGGTTGAACTAGTTTCGTTTTGTGGCGAACATCGTTCATGTGAATTACTGCCCCCAGCGCTGGAGTCTGGACCAGAGTTATAAAGTTAAACGAAAAGGCTCAATTCATCAGTGTAACTTCTGAAATAAAACAATGAAATCCGACTAAGAGCTAACTAGTTGTGAGATGAGATGTCAACTCCCAAAATAAACTGACAGTCGAAGTTCTTAAACGCTTGTTCTTCCGTGTACACAACAAATTCATCTTATTAAAAGAAATCAGAAATCTTCGCCTCTCAACGTGCAAATTAAGTGTTTAATATCTTCTGGGGTGTTACCCGACTAACAGTTTTTGTTCACATTACCTGTGTACAGGTATGTCCTAAAACCGCAGTTCTTCTTCTTCTTCACTGCCACCTACCGTTCACAGGAGGGTATAGACTCAAATGGTCTCCACAGAGATCCTGCCTCCTGCCTCATCTCTTAGTGTGTATCTCTGAATTATACATTTTCTCACAGGGAAAATAAAGTGTTTAATATCTTCTTGAGTGTTCCACCACTAACAGACTTTGTTCCTATTAGATCCTCAGCTGTGTACAGATCACCATCTCTCTCTGAGTACGACCTCTTCCTTTAAACTGCTTTACAATAACAAATATATGATGTTCTGCAGTGATCTCTCCTTTTATTAGAAATTCACGTTACCTCTGCCAGGCTCTGCTAATCAATAACATGTATAATTTAAAAATGTTCAACTGATTAATATCTTTACAAAACACATTTTAACCCAAATTAAAACATTTATAAACGAATTCATTGCAGCAGAACATCTCATTCAGATTCTGATTCAGACTTTGGGTGAATAAAATATTACTGGTTCTTTCAGTATCTTGTTGAGATACAAGATTCAACATTTAAGACATGTTGGACACTTTTTATAGTGTTTTATTTCTTACTAAGGCCTAAAATTTGACACCTACAAATCTGTTCCAAGAGCAGCAAATAACTCAGAAATCACATTGTCCCTCCCTCATTATTAAATCTGAGCAGTGCTCTCGGTGAAACTACCAAGAACAAGTCAAAGTCAACAAGAAAGTGTGTGTGTGTAGTGAGTGATTACATTACAGGTTTTGCTAAAACTGAAAGTATACAGAGAAAATGCTGTTTTTAGACACTAGGTGGCACCACAGCTTTAATCTTAGTTAGAGAACTACAACATGGCAGTCAACAATCAGAGTGAGTATTTCATTTCACAGATGTATGTAAGAAATACTTAGATTTTAATTCTAGTACAGGCGGCAGACTGGCATAGAGGGTCCTCATGGAGAGTTCAGGGGTTCCCTGCTGCTAGCTGCTCTAGCCACATGCAACCTGCAGGTGTAAGACATACTTACAGGTGTCAGACCTGCAGGTTGCAGGTCTCATGCATGAGTGAGAAAATAGTCAGTGTTTGAAAATCACCTCTGGACAGGTTTTAAAACATAAAAACAATTTCATTTCACTGACTGGAGATGTGTCCTATTTCACTGAAGTCCATTCTCAGTTTATGTGCAGTGGAGACTTCAGGTTTCCACGTCACACTTGTATAAACTGCTTTGTGTACTTGTAGCTGCATGTGTTAGACTCAGATTAAGGTGAATGAATATTAGATAATAACGTATTAAATCAAAGACTAGACATTAAAATGTGTATGTTGACTGAAATTAGCTTCCATCTCCTCACATCCCCTGACAGATGGACACGGAGTGATTGTCAGAAAAGTCCTCAAAGCTAACAGAGACGCAAAGAGCTGAACAGAAAGATCCAGAACAGTCTCAACATCCAGTTTGAGATTTTTCAGCTTTTATTCAAACTGTTGGATAGAAATGAAGTCACATGACACCCTGCAGCTGCATCATCAGTCACCAACATCAACATACAGTGACTGTCAGACAGCACACCATTCACATCTAACAGTCAACAACAGGAAACAGTTTGGACTCTAACTGTACCTGACAGACTCTGGATCAGCAACTGAAGACAGAAAAACAAGCAACACATGATTGTCCCAAATAACCTCAATAACACAGATATGAAAATAAACATGTTTCACTTTAGCTGGTTCAGTCAGGTCCATTTGTAATTTGGTCCCTAACTCTAATGCATATTAAGGTGTATGGTCCATATTAAATAAACCAATAAATGAATTTAAAAGAAACAACCTCGTCTACTGTTAAGCTCAAGGAAAGACTGTGGTCCATGTAATGTTTTCATATGAAAACAACAACCTCACCCAACCTCAGCAAAACTGATTCTCAAAAAATAGACACACAGCAGCACACACACACTTCAGGAGTTCACAGCTCGTGTAAAGGTGATTAAGAACCTTGATCAAGTTGCTGCTCTGAATGACTGGAGTCTTCAGTGGGGACTCTTGTCTTTGTTGGTGGATCTGCAGCAAGTAAAACAGTTTAGATTCCATTTAATGACAGTTTAGAGAATAAAGAAATCCAAACTGATCTGATCTGACTCTGAGAGTAAAAACCAACAGAACGCTGCACGTCTGAGAAGATAAACACAACCGTCAACACTCTGAACATCACATCACATATAAACAACTGTTTGTGTTATTGTCTGTGAATGTGTCATAATGAATGTGTTGATTATAATACGTTATTTAAATTTACCTTTATTACAGTTGAAGCAGCCATTGGCTTTAAGCACAGTTAGAACACAAACCACAATCAAAAGGATCCCAAGAGATGTTCTAACAATCCATCCAGTCTTACACTCTGAAACTGATGAGAGAAAGTGAATGTCAGACTCAGAGTGTAACAGCAGATCATGTGCAGCAGGTTGGACATCACAGCCTTCACAAAGACAACAACTAACATGAATATGAGCATGGGCCAGTGGTTGATGAGTTTGTCAAGTTTGTTTAAAGCTTAAAGCTTTATCACTTGACATCTCAGGCTGTGACAGACTCCGGATTAGTCAATACAATTAGCACAATTACTCAACTACTCACCATAGACACGCACAAGGGCCTCATCAAAAGTCTGATGGTTGATTTCCTCCTGTGTGGCGACACAGCGATAGGTGTCGGTCTCGGTCACAGTAGTTTGGAGGGTGATGTCGTAACGTCCTCCTCTCTCAGAGACCTGTGGTTCCTCAGCAGGAAGGATGTTTCCAGAACTGTCCTGCCACTGTACTTCAGGTTTGGGAAAAGCTCCCTGAACCTCACACTGCAGCAGCACCCAGTCCTTTGTTTCATTAATGGTCTTGATGCGTGGCTTTGGAGCTGCACCTGTGAACATAATAATTTATTAAGAACACTCACAGGGTTAGATGTACAATATCTTTTTGTCCACCCCCTCTCTGCCTGTACATGTGGATTACAGTGTGTTTAAAAGAAAAATACATGAACAGAGAGAAACAGAAAACACAGTTTATCAACCATACAGATGTTAGCTACAGCTGGGACTGTTCACACCAGCTTTGTGTTTTTATCATCTCAGTGAAGCTCTCCTTCTTCCTCTTACCTCTGGAAATAAATGACACATTAAAATCTAATAACTCATGAATTATGAAAATCATTTAAAGGTTAAAAACCACTGACCATTCATAAAGACAAAGGTCTCAGAATGAACCTGATGGTTGATTTCCTCCTGTGTGACGACACAGCGATAGCGGTCGGTCTTGGTTACAGTAGTTTGGAGGGAGTAGCGTCCTCCTCTTTCAGAGACCTGTGGTTCCTCAGCAGGAAGGATGTTTCCAGAACTGTCCTGCCACTCCACTTCAGGTTTGAGAAAAACACCCCGAACCTCACACTGCAGCAGAGCTCGGTCATTTGTTTGATCCAGAATTGTGACATATGGCTCTGGAGCTGCAGCTGTGAACACAGTGTAAAAAACAGATAATATGAGACAAGTTCACTATCAGAGATGCAACATTATTTTGTTATTTTCATTCAAAAACAGAGGGGAAATAAAGAAACAGAAAGTTATGTTGTAATATTGTTGTTGGCTGTCATTTGAAAACAGTGTTTAAAGTATGGAAAGTTTCCAGAAACGTTAAAAAGTTACCAAAAATTTTCCACCTCTTTGCAACCCAACCTCTGAGTCAAACATAACACAGCTAACATAGTAACATTAACAATATTTCAATAAAGTGAAACAATAAAACCTTCATCAGATTTAAAGTTTTTTGAGGTCTGTGGAGCCAAACTTTAGATACAGGTGAGATGTAGAGATCAGTGGTTTCATCAGAATCAGGACTCACCTAGTATTAGCGGTCTTCCCTCTATCAAGACAGGATCTAAAAGACAGGACATTATGTAAAATACTTCTGACTTCTACCAAAAATCTGTAACTATTCACGACTGTAAACACTATTTCTGACTCGTGACAGATTTTAATTCAATGATATGTTTTAGTGCTGAGGTCATAGTTAGTGAAGGTGTCAGACCAAGTGTGAATCTACAAACAGCTGCTGCATCCAGCTCCAGGACTCTGATCTGAACCAGACGCCTCAAAGAGACTGAGAACAGAAACAGTACAGGCAGCCTCTGTGTCAATTTGTGCCTCAGGTTCTTCTTGTGAATGTGAATGTGTGTTTTTATCGTCTCAGTGAAGCTCTCATTCTTCCTCTTATCTCTGTACATCTTCAGTTTGAAACATTTCTGCACAGAGAAGTTTTAATCCCAGTTTATGGCCCTTAGACCAAATTCACTTTGGGCTCAGTCTGAAAAAACACTAAAATCTAATAACTCATGAATTATGAAAATCATTTGAAGGTTAAAAAACCACTGACCATTAATAAAGACAATGATCTCAGTATAACTCTGATGGTTAATAAACAACAGATAATATGAGACAAGTTCACTATCAGAGATGCAACATTTTTTTTTTTATATGACCGATGGTTGACTAAACATTAGAAACATCTGAGCACGGCTACAAAATTCTGGGAATTTTCAAAGTTGGAAACAGTCCCTGGGATTAATGGAGATAAATGGGAGGTGGTGGTGTTTTCATTTTACAGTTTGAATGGGACCTTTTAATTCAACAGTTTTCTGTCTTGAAAGAACTGATTCAAGTTCTTCTCACAAATAAATCAGTAAAAAAAAAAACAAAAAAAAGATTTTTAATGATGTATATTAGTTTGCACACGTTTGCTTATGATAAAACAAAATGATTAGTTTGGAAAGTTTCCAATTTGGAAAATTCCCAAAGTTCCCCAGCTTAACCTCTTATGGAAAGTTTCCAGGGAAAAAAAACAGGTAATTCGGGAGCAAAATCTGAAACTTACTTTACTAAACCCTGTTTATTAAACAGATGTGTATCATGTAAAAATTGAATATAGGCTCAGATTTCACAAACTGTCTTAAACTGGTGAACATCTACAGATGAGACTGGTTTGTGTCTGAATGAGTTCCAGTCAAAGAGTCAGAAAACATTTAACACACTTGAACCAGTCACATCTGTGAATAAGCAGGAGTCATTTTAACTGTTTGATGGAAGCACTCACCAACAATAAGCTCAATGCGGGATCGTGTTGTTGACACTCTGTTTTGCACAGAATCACAGGTGTAGCTTCCACTGTCAGTCACCTCTGTACGTCTGATAACTATGGAGGCGTTACCAGACTTCAGAAGATCTGGAAAATGTTCGACCCGTCCTTTGAACTGCTCATGTTGACCTGACATGCCGTCACCGTAAGTACGGCCACTGTTATACATGAACACATCCTGACCATCCTTCTTCCAGTCAAAGACCTGATGTTCAATGTTCACAGAGCCAAAGGAACAAGGTAAAACAGCATCATCATCTTCAAATACGACCACTCTGATGACGCCTGGGTCTGGAAGACAAAAACATTAATCAGCAGAGTGATCAGGTTAAAAAGAAAAACATCCCAAAGTCAGAAAACACATTTACATGTGTCACTACAGTCACTCTGAAACACCAGGAAAGAAAATAGCTCAACAATTATCTGAATGAGTTTATGTTAATATTCATGCAGAGCTTTGACTGTATTTGAATATGTGTATAAATATGAAAGTGAAAAACACATTTTTTGAGTTTTTATATCTCATCAGAAATAAAGGAGTCAAAGTTTGTTGTGGAAGTTTCCTATTCTAAAGTACTGTGACCATAATAAACACAGAGAGGAACACATGCTGACTTCAGCCTTGAAGACACAGTATGTTCATGTAAAGAGTCTAAACTCACAGGAAGCTGCATTACAATTCATCTGGAGACTTTTAACACATGAATCTGATGAAGACATGATTCAGACTCATTTTACTTTTAAAAGTTACGTAAACGGGTGAAACTATCAGACGATCAGTCTGAGGAAGAAGAGTTTCTCAGAACCAGTTATCACCATCAGCATCAACATCTGTGGTCTGCCTTCTCACAACAGGAAGGAGACACCACCAACACACACACACACACACACACACACACGCAGTAGCACCATATGTTAAAACAGCTCCTGGATTATAATAATTCATGACTAATATAAATCTGAAGGATGCTGGTATTAAATGACATCAGCTGTTTCTGTGGCTGATGTTTTAATATTAATCTGAGCTGATTAATATATTTGACAGAGTCACAGCGGTCAGACAGAAAATCATTATATCGTTTGGTTCAGTCCAACAGATCATGAAGCGCCCTGCACCTGTCAGTCATTAATTACTTGGTGTAATTTCAAAACATAAAACACTGGTTAGTTATTAATCCTGAAAATGTCAATCATCGTGGAGAGAGAGCTGGAGAGAAACTCATTCATAACCATCATCAGCCCTTCAATACGATGCATTCGTATAAATAATAATAACACACACACACAGCAGTTCCAACAGGATCCTGACACCGTGTCTGTGCTAATGAATAAACCCAGTTCAGTCTGATTCTCAGAGACTCTTTAGTTTTCTCACCGTTTCCATCAGCAAACGTTGTTCCAGACCAAGTCAGGAGACAGAGACACACGAGAGGAAGAAGCTCCATGTTTGTTTTGGAAAAGCAGCACTTCAGCATCTGAAGAGGACGAAGCTGCAGCAGCTCCTCTCACTGCTTCATCAGAAAAGACATATTTAACCGACTCATAAACTCTGTTCAAACTGTGTGGAAACCTCCTGAGCTTCATCTTTACTCTAACATTTCATCTGGATTCATTAGAAGAGGAAAAAATGAAAACAGTTGATTGTAGTAATAGTTCATAGATTCCTCACCCTCAGCTCTGGCTCTCCTCAGGGCTCGACCCACTCCACCAACACCTCCATCAAACTTGCAGATGAGACCCCTGTGGTTGGACTGATAACAGCTGGTGATGAGTCAGCGTGCAGAGTGTCTGAGCAGCAGTAAAACCACAGAGATGGTCCCAGATTACAGGAGGCACGAGAGGAACTGTCGCACTTTCCTGGGCGCCCATGTTGCAGAGGGCGAACACAACAGCCCAGAAAATAGATCTCATTCAGTTTCTTCAAAGTGTGAACAGACAGAAAGATCCAGAACAGTCTCAACATCCAGTTTGATAGTTTTCAGCTTTTATTCAAACTGTTGGATAGAAATGAAGTCACATGACACCCTGCAGCTGCATCATCAGCCAGCACATAATTCACATCTAACAGTCAACAACAGGAAACAGTTTGGACTCTAACTGTACCTGACAGACTCTGGATCAGCAACTGAAAAACAAGCAACACATGATTGTCCCAAATAAGCTCAATAACACAGATATGAAAATAAACAATAAGTCACATTATGTTTCACTTTAGCTGCAGAAGCTTCACGTTCAGCAGAACAGCACATTTGATTTGACTCAAGTCTGTTTTTGTCAACGTCCACGTCCAACTCAGTCAACAGCTACAAGCAGTTTGATCAGATCTGAGACTGATGCATTTATAAGACACTTATTTCTCCTGATCAAACAGTGTGATCAGACTGTTTTGGTCTCAGCTCCTGAGATTTCAACACTTTAAAACTCAGCAGGAAAAATCAGTTGAATCTTTCAAGTTGGTTCTGAAAACTCTCTTTATCAGAGGCCTCGTCCTGGTTCAGTCAGGTCCCTTTGAATTCTGCCGCTTGTTTCTTTCATTATTTGTTGTATCATCCTGCATTAAAGGTCCCTGACTCTCTGCTGCTGTCACTGTGTGAACTCCACTCCGTGTCTATGTAATGGGTAATTCTATCATTTACATGTGGTCCTGCTTTTATTGTGAAAGGTGCATGGTTCACATGGGGACATGTTTAAAGGTATAAAAGTGACTTTTCCACTTTAAAATGTGTAAAACCAACTTGAACTCCGTTATATGTTTTGTTGAGTTGTGTACTGACACAATCCCAAATGTTTCCAGGAATTTTCAAACCTACAGAAATCTGTTTTCTTTTGTTCTTCACTATAGATTTTAACCTGATGAAGGACTTTAGTCATCAGACGTCTGGACTTTAAACTTCTTTCTTCAGAGAGAAAAGTTAGGAAACTGTTTGATTCAGTGTTTTACTGGTTTTAATCATCTGGTGTGTTTGTTGTGGAGACCTCTGTGGAGAATCTGGCCCCCAGTAAAAACCTCCTGAGAACCAGGAGAAGCAGACTGCAGTGACAGCAGTGGAGGAGAAGACAACAACTCCCATGATCCCACAGTACATCACAACTTCACTGAACTCAGTTTTCTCTTACTGTTTAGATTTAGCAGCAGAAAATGACAGATTGCACATTTAAAGAATAAATAAAGAGCTTTAGTTCACTTCCTGCTTCCTGTCTCACCTCTGTACACCTGGAGCAGGTATGAAGGTCAGATTGATGCTTCAGGGCAGTGAAAATGTTTGACACAGTCCTCCGGTTCAGACAGGCTGTTATTTTACATGTAAAACCCATCCTGAGGACAGTATTAAACACCTGGTGAAGGTCAGGGACAGACTGTGAAACCAGAACCAGCTTCATCAGCTGAACCACAACCCTGATCTGAACCTGAACTTGAAGAACCAGGTCTTAACACAATCCTGGTCTAAAACTCAAACTGATTCTCACAGAACAGATGCACAACAACACACACACACTTCAGCAGCCGACCTCACTGCTCATGTAAAGGAAGTTAAGGATCCTGATCAAGGTGCTGCCCTGAATGACTGGAGTCTTCAGTGGGGACTCTTGTCTTTGTTGATGGATCTGCAGCGAGGAAACAAAACCACAGTTTATTAGAAGAAAGAAATATCAACTGATCTGATCTGAGAGTAAAAACCAACAGAACTCTGCACGTCTGAGAAGAAAACACAACTGTCAACACTCTGAACATCACAACATATAAACAACTGTTTGTGTTATTGACTGCTCATTATGCATATGTTGATGTAGTACACTATTTATACTTACCATTAATACATTTGATGCGACCCATCTTCACGAGCACAACTAGAATGACAACACCAACAAAAAGAAGAGTCCCAAACACTGCAACAGTAACAATCAATCCAGTGAGACTCTCTGAAACAGATGAGGATAAAGTGAATGTCAGACTCAGAGTGTAACAGCAGATCATGTGCAGCAGGTTGGACATCACAGCCTTCACAAAGACAACAACTAACTGTGTCCATGCTCCTAGAATCTCAAACTCTCAGCAGATAAAAACAGCAGTGGGATGAATGTGAGCAGCACAGTGATGTCAGCCTCCATCTTCTGTCCACTCTCCTCCTGCTCGGCTGCTCAGCTCAGAGCTTGGTTCTGGTTTTGCTCACAGTAGTGAGGAGGCTCATGTTGCAGCATCCTCCTCTTTCTGACACGTGTTCTTCATTAGTAGGAAGATTGTGTTATCAGGGCTGAACTGTGTCAGTGACAGACTCAGTGTGCACTTTATTAGGTACAGACACACGTACAATCTACTGCAATCCAATTCAACTGTTCCACTGTAAAGTCGACTTTTATGAAGCTGATAATGTCACAATGTTCATTTAATCATAATGTAGAGAATCAGGACTCACCTGAGTTGTTTTCTTCTCTTCGGTCTGTTCAGGTGAGACATAAACAAAACAAACAAACAAATGTTAGTGTTTGTGTGACATCATCAACAAGCAAACATGAACCAAATGAAGCTGTGATCAATGCTGGTGATTCAGGTGATCACTGTTGTCACTCACACACTACAACACTTTCCATTAGAGTCAGCTCACACACTTCCTCCATTATCTATTCCACCTTCAGCTGTACTGTAGGTTGTGTAGTGAGCTGGTTTTGTCATTAGCAGCTGTAAATATTTCTAACAACAGAGCTCTGTGGAACAACTAGTTTGTGTGGTGGAACCCATTTGAATCCAGTGATGCAGAAATCTCCTCTATGTAACCAGTTGAGTTAGAAGCAGTCAAACCAAGTGTGAATCTACAAACAGCTGCTGCATCCAGCTCCAGGACTCTGATCTGAACCAGACGCCTCAAAGAGACTGAGAACAGAAACAGTACAGGCAGCCTGTGGAGCCTCACTACAGGACTTGTTCTGTGTTTGTCTTCATCTCAACTGGAAAGTATCCACAGACTGGAGAGAACAGAGGCTCAGAGTCAGAGCTCAGCTTCAGTCTGTGCAGGACAGTGAAGAGGAGGTGGAGGAAAGAGCTGGGGATCAACATTTAGTTCTTTTATGAAACTGAGGAAAACCATTTGGAACCAAATTTGCTGCCCCAGTATTAAATCTCATCCACTTCTCAGAATCAAATATCATGTTTGTACATATTAAAAACCTAATGGTTATTATGATTTATATCACATCTATTTGCCTACAAAAGGAAGGAGAACTTCAACTTCAGGAGACAGAGCTCAGATGTGTGTTTCATTACTTAAAGGTTCATGTTGACCCTTAGAGCAAATTCAGTTTGGATTCAGTCTGAAAACACATTAAAATGCTTGAACACTAATAACTTATAAATAATTAAAATTATTTGAAGGTATAAAAACCACTGACCATTCATAAGCACATAGGTATCAGAATGAACCTGATGGTTGATTTCCTCCTGTGTGGCGACACAGCGATAGCGGTCAGTCTTGGTCACAGTAGTTTGGAGGATGATGTCGTAACGTCCTCCTCTTTCAGAGACCTGTGGTTCCTCAGCAGGAAGGATGTTTCCAGAACCGTCCTGCCACTCTACTTTAGGTTTGGGAGAAGCTCCTCGAACAACACACTGCAGCAGAGCCCAGTCTATTGTTTGATTAAGTGTTGCAACAGATGGTTCTGGAGCTGCACCTGTAAACAGTGTAAGCAACAGATAATGAGACAATTACAGTAACATTGCGTTTTTTCTTCCTTTCTCTGCTTGATTTTAAAGATTTCAGTGTGCAAAGAGAAAAACACAGAAACAGTCAAACAGAAAAGCATCAGTTACACATCCAGGCACAGCTGGACAGAAACAAAATTCAGACATTTTTAACTTGTTCTAGGATGAGTCAGGAATGATTGAGGTGAGTAATGTCATCACAGGTGAGAAAAAAAACAGTTCACAGTCAACATAATAACATCAACAATACTTGAACAAAGTCAAAGTCAGCTTTATTGTTGACTTTGACTTTGACTAAACATTATTGTCTTCAACTGATGGTTTACAAATTTGAGGTTTTGGGGGGTTATGGAGACGAAGTCATACAGAGGTAAACTGCAGAGATCGGTGACGTCATCAGAATCAGGACTCACCTGGGATGTTTTCACCTCTTCTGTCTTTTAACCTTTTAAAGTGCGCAGGTTGCCTGCGACCTGACATTTACATGTAAACTGAATAAATCAATCAACTCTATATTTTCATGTTGACTGTTGACGTAAACACGGACATATTATACCTCGTTTGAAAGATCCAATTTTCAGTTTTTCAATTTATTAAAGAAACTAAATGACGGATTTACACGATAAACACGTGAACGTCTCACTTTCCGGCAGTAACCAGTTAGCAATGAACCTGCTAACCTGTCTCGCTGCAGTTAAAAAGCATTTATAGGTCGAAAAACAGACATTTAAAGACAAACTGGGCTCATTTTAAAGAACAAAAACTCACCGATTAAATCCAGCTCGTTTAAATTCAAGCGGAAGTAAAAATAAGCAGAATAAAAGTGGATTATTTCCCTCGTTTAGTTTTAACGCTGCTCCTCAAACTTCCAAAACAACGACATTTCAGTCCATTTTAAAGAGTTGACCAAATATTTGAGCAATGATGTTCAGTATCTCTGAAATCAGTAAACGCCCACGAACAAAACAAACCAATCAGCTTCTTTTTGACGACATAAAGAGACGAACCTAACGGACTTTTAACTCCATCAGCCAATCAGAGGAGCGCATCTTTACGCGAGCTCACACTGGGTTTTATTGACAGCTACTTTCATCCAATAGAAAGTCAGCACCGTGAAAACACTCTGAGTTTGGAGCCGGTAAAATTACCTGTCTGACCATATATGGAAGTTCATGTAGTTGGACTTCCTGTGGTGGTGGAACACCCACATAACAGAGAAACTTTTTCATCAGTCAAAAGAGACGTGATTCAATGAAACTAAATCTGTCAATCTTTATCTAAATATGAACAACATCTGCTTTTAGTCAACTTGAACATTGAGGGAAATTTTTCAGCGTCATAAAGACATTTCTCATCATTATTTGGTCACTTTGGAGAGGTTTTAGAAAGCTCTGTAGTCATCTGATGGAGATGCTCTGTACTGCACTTTCTGAAATATCTCACACACACTTCTGTCTATCAACATGAAATTTGGTTCAGATATTGTCGACAAGTGGAGGGAGAGATCCTGTGAGTTTCAGCCTGATAGCTCTTATTATGACCGAGTTATTGCATTTTGAATATCAAGGTAAAAGATATGAAACATGGAATCTTCATTTAATTCTCAGTGTGATCCTGAACTAAAATGTCTCGGTTCAGGACAGAAATAAAACAAACACAACATAAGAGACCAGAATATTTGCTTTGCAGTGCTGCTGAGGACACGTATCAGTTCTTCATTGTCTTGGAGTAGCAGAACATTTAAGATCAGGGTGTATAAACAGGTGACAATGTATATAACTGTAAGGAGCTCTAAGAGGTTAAGATAAAACGCTCTGGGTCAGGATCTAAAAGGAAAAACAGTGATATTGTCAGACCTGTAACACTGGAACAAAATAATCTAAATAATAAATGTAGGAAGGTGTTTCTGAGGCTGCAGCTTCATGGACACTATGAATAAATGACCAACACTGCAAAGACAAGTGACAGAGCTCTGTGGTCTCTGTCCTCAACATAAACCAAGTCCATGGTATTTGGAAAAGCAGAATTAATGTAAATATAATATTATAATGTTACTCTGATTGTTAATATCAGTGAAAATAAAGTATAAATCAGTACATAAAAAGAAAAAGAAAAAGAAATAAATGTGCAATTATTAATTTATAGTTGACATTTTAGTGTCAAGAAGTCTAGAGATGGTGAGAGAAATAAATGCATTAAAAACAATGAAAATGAAGAAATACAATAATCACTTTTAAAGTCACATCAGTTTCAAACTCACCTACAACAAGTTTAACGTGGGATTCTGGTTCTGCTGTATTAGGGAAAGTACAGGTGTAACTTCCGCTGTCGGCCATCTTTGTATTGTGGATCTTTATGGAGGCGTTGCCGTTCTTCAGCTCATCTTCAAAATGAAAACTCGTCCTTTGAACTGTTCGTCTTGACCTGTTCGGCCCTTGTTGTAATGCTGGCCAGCAGCGTACAGGAACACCTCCTTCTTCACATCTTTCTTCCAGTCAAACACCTTCTGCTCGATGTTCTGCCTGGTGCTGAGGGAACAGGGTAAAACAGCTTCACTCCCTTCTGCCACGGCCACAGTCACGACACCTGGACCTGGAGGACGAATCAGAGAACGAACATGTGTCACCTCAGTTACTCTGAAGCACCAGTTTACAAGCTGTTTAATCAGCAGTCAAATATCTGTGGTGACTGAGACACACTGCAACTGATGAAAACACAGACAGAAGAAGGAAGGAAGTCACACCACAACCTCAACAAATATAAAGTAACTGTGCATCAGTTACAAACTACATTAAATGTAACGTCTAAGTTACATTGAAATGGCAGAATCAACACTAGATACAGTTTAGCATCACGGGCTGCTACATTACTGCTAATTAGTAGAACAGGAACTTAAACCATATGAAGTATTTAAACAAATATAACTGACACTGACTCATTAAACACACAGTAAACTAACAAACCAGACACTAACTGTGTGTGTGTGTGTGTGTGTGTGTGGTGTGTGTTTCTTTATATACAGCCTGTGGTTTCAGCTCAGGTCCTGATGTCAGTGTGGTGTTTTCAGTTTGTTACACTGCCCCCAAGTGGACAAAAAAAGATTTAACATCACTGCTCTCCAGTAGTAATGAAGCCAAATCCAGTAAACTTCTGCAGAGCCTGTGGATGTGACAGCTCTGATCATTTATCAAACAACCTCTGCCTCCACACCCACAACAGTAGAAACACACACACACTGAGAATTAAAGAAACTAAACAAAGTGAAACTGAACTTTCTCCGCCTCTGATTTAAACTGAGCAGAAAACAGAAGAGAACTAGAAAATGCATTTCCTGTGGAAAATGCGTGTGAATGTTGAGAGCTGAACAAATCGCTGAAGCAATGCTTAAAATGGCTGAAATTACTGTTAAAATGCAGAAGAAAAAGTTAAAATGCTGAAATTGATGAACTACAGAAGAAAAAGTTGAAAGGCTGAAATTATTGTTGAAATGCAGAAGAAAAAGTTAAAATTTGAAAGGCAAAAGTAATTGTAGAAGTTTAAAATGGTTGAAATTATCAGAGAAAAAGGGCAGATGCAGAAGCTGAAAATTAAAACCAACAGCTGAAGCATTCATTTGAATAGCAAATTGTAGATAAAGTTGAACATTTTAAAAAGCATAAAGAGTTGAAGAAAGTTGAACAAGCATAAATGTAAAAAGGTTTGAAGCTTGTGATAGTTAAATGGTTTCTGTAGCAGAAAGTATGCAGGAGTAGTTACAAGCCAAACAGGGGTGAAAGCAGAAAGAAAAAACAGCTAAATGCAGAATCAAAAGTTGGAAGTTAAAATGTAAAAGAGGTAGAAACAGTAAAATCAGCTGCTGAGGGTTTGACTCAAACAGATAAAATAGACAGAAAGAAGTATGAAGTCTTAAACACTGCTTAAAGATAATTCACCTCATCAATTAGTGGTTTGTGAATAAGAGGAATCCATGTATCTTGTATTGACAGAAAAGTCAGTCAAGAGTTTGATAAACAGCACAGACATCAGAGATCAGCTGATCACAGTCACCTGTTTGTGTCCAACTGCACTCACAGGTTGCCATAGCAACATCAAGGCCCCCCCCTCCACACACACACACTCTACCTCCACCCTCCCGGAAGATGCTGTCATCACATGACATCACCTGTTTCTGTTTCTCGTGTTTTAATCCCAGTCCTCTGACTCTTTACAGCTGAATAAAACAGAATGAATAAACCCAGTTCAGTCTGATTCTCAGAGACTCTTTAGTTTTCTCACCGTTTCCATCAGCAAACGTTGTTCCAGACCAAGTCAGGAGACAGAGACACACGAGAGGAAGAAGCTCCATGTTTGTTCAGCTCATCTGAACATTAAAGAGGGAAAACAGCACTTCAGCATCTGAAGAGGAGGAAGCTTCAGCAGCTCCTCTCACTCTCACTGATTCATCACACAACACGTTAGGTTTCTGGGCTTTCCGGTACAGATCCTTCACAATAAAAGCTCCACCTATGACTCATGAATTCTGCATTAACTGTTCAAACTGTGTCAAAACCTGCTGAGCAGAACTTTATCTTCACACTAACATTTCATCTGGATTAGTTAGAAGAAACAATCAGATAAATATCTTCACTGCAACAGTTTCACCTCATTAAAGCACAAATGACTCTAATCCTCCTGACCTGCACATTATTATCAACACAAACAAAACTCTTTCACTTCTGTTTCTGCAGAATAAAAACACATCAACTAAACTTTGGACAGAGAGGAAGGACTGTAATCACCGACATAAATCATAAAGACATAAAGCCAGTCATTAGCAGATCTCCACATGATGTGTTTAACTCAGATAAACTGAAGAATCTGTTTTTACACAGAACAACAACTGAGGATTTTGTTCCTCATCACTTTCATTGGAAACACATTAGGAAGAGATTTCTTATGGTTTGAACAGGAGAGACGATCACAGCAGGCAGAAACCTTTTCAGTAAGACAACCTGTCTGCTGTTTTACTTCCACCACTTATTGATATCATGAATTAAAAGTCTTCATTCCATGCTTTTACTGTGAAGGACAGGCTCCCTGTCCAGGAGTTGGACTGAGTCCATTTGGTCTGATTTCCCGGCACCAACAGATTAATGGTGATTTAAACCTTCCTTCCTGTGAAGTCTGAAGTGCTGCTGATGAATCCAATAAACATCAAGTCTGTGCTGAGTCTCCTTCAGACTGGATTTGGACTGAAGAGTCCACTTCTGATGCAGACACCAGACTGTGATTAGACTAAATAGTGATGATGGAATAACATCATTAATAATTATAGACATATAAAGTGGGAAACACATAACCTAAGCCATGTATTACAGCCCACTATATTTATCTATAGACATCTACTTTCGCATTTTTAGAGATCTAAATAATTTGATGCATCAGTGATAGTGTGGATTTTCATGGGTCATAATCTGCAGATTAAACTTCACCTCATTATTCAGTCTGACATTGTGTTTGTGTTAAAACCTGCTGTCACTGTAGTTTCTTCAGTCAAAGTGTGAACAGACAGAAAGATCCAGAACAGTCTCAACATCCAGTTTGATAGTTTTCAGCTTTTATTCAAACTGTTGTGAAGCAACATGATTGTCCCAAATAACCTCAATAACACAGAGATGAAAATAAACAATAAGTCACATTATGTTTCACTTTAGCTGCAGAAGCTTCACATTCAGCAGAACAGCACATTTGATTTGACTGTTTTTGTCAATGTCCGACTCAGTCAACAGCTACAAGCAGTTTAAGACTTTCCATCCTTCACCAGCTGCCTGGGAGTTTAGCATTTAAGATTTCTGTTTGTTTACATTTTCAAAAATGTAATTTTAGATTTTATTAGTTTTTTTTCATTTGACTTTATATTTTCATCTATTATCTTAGGGTGATTGTGTAACATTTAACTAGAGACTATGGATCAACAACAGCCTTTCAACTGATTCAGTGATAAATTATACAAATTAAAAAAATAACCTCATTAACTCCAGTCACACTGAAAATACTGCAAAGCCCCAGATTCAGTTCTGGAACATTTAATGCCAGCATGTAAAACATTATTCCAAGCAACTGCAAGAGTAAATAAAAAGTTATATATATTGGGCAAAATTTGGTCATGAAAAATTCATGATTCAAACATAATTATTAAGATATGTTAGTAAGTAAGAGAGTAAATGGTAAATGGCTGCATTAATACAATTATTTCATCAAAGCTCTTTACATTTAGCCTCTCATTCACACACACACACACACACACACACACACACACACACACACACACACACACACACACACACACACACACACACACAC
>NW_026117349.1:0-33500 GCF_001640805.2 Lates calcarifer | reverse complement strand
TGGAGGATTCTGACTCCATGCTTATACTGTAACTCCAGTACAATGTTAATGAGGTTAAAGCAACATTCAGATGAAATGTTAAATGGCTGGATAAGGAACTGCTGCTCTTTATTGACTCCTCATCTCAAGTTGTCAAAAGTATTTTGGTTTAATAAATATGAAACAACTGTACCTAACAACATAAAAACTTGCAATACAATACAAATGAGCAAACCTCTAAGCTGAGAGAACTAAGTGACTGTGAATCTGTACTTAGGTTAAATAATAATGTCAGTATGATAACAATCTCTCATGACAGTGTAAACAAGCTGATGTTTAGAGGCTAATGTCTACTATGTTAAACATTGCGACTTATTATCATGCTAACATAATAACGTAAATGCAGATATTCAGAACTATTGTCAAAAATGTTTGAATTGTTTTATTGGACAGCTTAACCCAAAGATGCATTAGATGAAAATAACATGGATGTTAAAAATTATTAAACCCCAACAGACATTTGACTGAAAACCAAAAATGTAAAGACTCATAATGACTGGAGAATAAGTCAGGGTCATTAGGATTTATTCTCTGGGAACCACCAGTGTCTATGCAAAAATTTGCTACGTGCAGTCTGGTCCTTGAGAGCTGTGCCCGTAGTCTCTTCTTACAGCCTCGTCTGTTCTTGCAGACCTGTTTGTAATGTTAATGGTAAGAATCTCAAGGTGTAGCCAGTGCCTGGAAGTGACTGGGAGTTTTGGGTGGGCAATGGAGGAGACCAATAATGTTTTAAAGACTGTCCTCCTGTAAATAAACAAGTCCGTACATTGTCTGGAGAAGCAGGCTCATGATGACCCACAGTTACGTTTTATTGTCAGGCGTCCTCTATCTGCTCTAGTAAATATGATGGGAGCAAAGGAGGAGGTCAGGTGACATGGTACATACATGACCTGACTGTTCCACAACTTTAATCAAGTGATTATTACAGAACCATTATTTATTATTATATATTATGATTTATTATTGTTACCATGACAACAAAGATGGTAAATATATGGATATAAAAATATAAGAAATATATTAAGTATATTAAACAACAGTCAGCTACATATTACCATAAATGGTATGAATAACAATGGTCATTATCACCATTCTCTTGCTCGGTCATTAATGTTACATATTCTTTTTCACTTTGTTATTGTGTGGACGTGAAAGAAATTGATCCTACTGGCATCTGAAGAATTTTGTTATTCTTATGTGATGACATAATCACAATTCATTCACAAGCAGTGTTTTAACATCTGCTGTGACAGTGTACTGTATTCAAACAAAATGTATTCACTGGGCTGAGCAGACTGAAGCTCTGGTATGGACAGTTTCGCTTTGAGGTTTTTGACAAACTTAGCACATTAAATACTACATCTTTAATGGAATATTATCCACATTAAATGCTTTGACTACATGCAAGGTGTATAATTCTTTTAAAATGTTTTTTTGTCAGAACAAAAATGGACCTTTTCCAAGGTTGGTTCTCTGTTTGGCTTGCACTGAGGTCAGGCTTTCTCCCTGATATTTCGTCTGTTTTGTTCATTTAGTCAGGTATTTTAATGGTACCAAGCAGCCCTGAAAAGAAATGAAAAAGCTGCTCAAATGTTATGAATAGCTCACTACTGTTATTGAAATGTGACAGAGCACCCACTTGGAGATGAAATTGGTAAACAGCACTCACCCAAAATCTGAATGGACTTCAGGTTCACTGCCTCAAGGACTCAATTATAAGGTAAGTTTGATGAAAAAAGAAACTTAAAAAAAGGCAATCCATTATCTTGAATGCAGTTGGCTCAAATGAAGGAAACTCTGCCATCATAACAGACCTTATCAGATTTTTTCATCCATATGCATATCTCTCAAAGTTCTGATTGCTGCTCTGCATACTGCATCCCCTTTAATTACTTAATTTAATTTGCTTCATTTAAACTTATTAATTCAATCATCCGTCCATTTTCAGTACTGCTTATCCTGCTCAGGGTCCCAGGGGTCTAAAGCACATCCCAGCATGCGTCGGGCAAAAGGCAGTCCATTTAATCAGTGTTATCTAATTATCCAGTATGCCTGTATATTTCTCCCTGTCTTCTGGCCTGTCTTCAGTTGTATTCTGTCCTATTGACTTACTGGGTTATGAGATCCACACAGAAGAGCTGCAAAACATAAGAGGTATAATATCATCAGGTGAAAGGCCTTGAAGGAGAATGAATATATATATATATATATATATATATATGTATATATATATATATACATATACAGAAAGTATTCAGACTCCTTCGCTTTTTGCACACTATTCTGTCATAGATTTAATTTTAAATGAATAAAATGTCTACTTTTATTCACTAGTCTACACTCAATAACCCAATGACAAACTGAAAACATGACATTTTTGCAAATTTATTGAATTTATTAAAAAACTTATTTTAAAAAGTTTTCAGACCCTTTGCTATGGCAATCCAAATTGTCGTCAGATACATTCTCTTTGCTTTAATTATCCTTGAGGTGTGTGAGTCTACTTGTTGTGAATTGAATTGAGTGGATATAGTTTAGAAAGGTCTGATGAAATTGTGGCTAAAAATACAGTGGCTTCAGAAAGTACTCAGACCCATTTACTTGATTGTGTCATAAATTTAACTTTAAAAGGGCAAAATGATCAGTTTACACTCAAAAATCCACGTGGAAACATATTTATAGATGTTTTTGCAAATTTTATCAAAAATCAAAAACTGAAAGTAAAGTATTCAGAGCCTTTCTTCAATACTTTGTAGAGGCCTCTCTGGCAATAGTAACAGCATCATTCTTCTTGGTTCAGTCTCTACAGTCTTTAAACACATGGATTTGGGCAGTTTATCCCATTCTTTCTGGAGGGTCCTCTCAGCTTCCATCAGATTGGATGGGAAGTGTCTGAACTGTCATTTTCAGGTCTCTTCACACAGAGTTTATATCTGGGCTTTGCTGGGCCACTCAGACAACTGAATGAGTATAAAAGTGCAATTTGATCACAACTTGTAGAAGCTTCCTGTCACCCAGCTGAACAATCCCCCCAGTGCTATTGTGCTATTTGTCAAGTCCACACAGGTAACATCATCAGGGCTGTGAACACCATTGAGCATATGTGGTGGTGTAATGATATATATGTAAACATTTTTAGGGCTAATTCAGATTTTTGTAAGACTGAATGTTTTTAAAATGTCACAGTTTTAAGCGTAATTAAATTAATCAACTTTATTTGAAACATTCAGACCATAATGTAGTCAGACAACAGTTTGGAAAAATATGATATAAGGTAATTTCTTCAAAAACACACAATTTTACAGTTGGTTGGTAGCTGATCCTCTGTATAAGTGATCATTTCTACTGACATTTAGAATCATCATCATCATCATCACAAAGAGAGTTACAGGCAACAGAAAGTTGTCTCCTTGTGAATTTCCCACAAGTGGGATAAATAAAGTCTATCTTATCTCTGTTACGTGGCCCCCATTGTGCCTGAAAAGGCTTATATCATTGTATCACAAGGACTCCTTTTTCTACAATAAAAGGGTTAGGGTTAACAGGGTTTTTTTTTTTTGTTTGTTTCAAATGCATCCATTTTGGAGTCTGTTTTCAAAAAAACTTAGTGAGGACAGGAGGCCAAAATGGTAGAAATGTTTCCAGCTAAATTTATTAATAGTTTTTTGGTGCAAATGTGATAAATAGACACACTGTCAAATCGGTACATAATTTATTCCAATTAAGAAATTAGCTAGCTAAATAGCTAGCAAGGGTAACCTAGAGAGTAGTGCACCATAGGTGTGTTGAATATGCAAAAAAGTCAAGCATACAATTTAGCTTACATAGGGAAAAATTTTAATAATAAATGATGTGCATGAATATTTTTTAGGGTTTAAATAAATTCATGGCCAGTCAAATTTTTTGCCCTAATTAATACCACATTACATACTTCCTCCCAGAAAATGTCTTGTACATTATTAGGTTATTATATGTTATATATAAGCATCACCCACTGGGACTGCAACAATTGCTGCAATGAGACAGACGTGCAAAGGCCATGAAAAGCTGCTGTATTAAATCACACAATTTTCACACTTCCATTGAGGTAAAATTTAAGGGGGGGAATCTGAAGTACTAGTAGCTGCAAAAACCACTGGAGGTGAATTTTGCCTTCAATTGTCAGTCAAAAGAAACTAAGAATAAGAAGAGAGATGACATGTAGTAAAGGTGTGAGAAATGTGTTCCAAAGCTCTTTGTGAAGTTCTGGATAAATGAGAGCATGAAGTGGATGGGTGGATGAGCTTTAACCACTGGCTGGTGGTACATAGATCCTCACTTCTCTCTCACTGTGCCAGGTGCTGCACCTGTCAGGTTAACTGGCTCAGGACAGATTAAAGCTCATTCACTGATCGTGTGTATGGTCATCCAAACTGAGGACAAACCGTTTTCTGCATTATGTGTTAAAAAGTGGGCAGACTGTGAAAAAACATGTTTTTTATTCAGTTAGTTGAGGCAATAGGGCATTTCCAGACAGTAAAGCGAAGGATGAAATAAAAATAAGTGCAGATGTAGTCCTTCAGCAGCTGGATACACTCTGCAGAAATACAGACGAACCAACAGTTTGGAAGGCAAACCAAGATCTGGGCATCCAAGGGTTTCTTCAGCAAGACATGACCACATCCTTGATCCACATGTGCAGGAAAAACTGCTGAATGACATCACAGGAGCTTCAGCAGCAGTGGTCAAACCAAACTGGTGTCCAGTGTTCCACCTGCACTGTACATGGCCCACTTTTAGATCATGGCTTAAGGTCCTACAGGGCTGTCGAGAAGCCCCTGATCAGTGAGAGACAGAGGTTAGCCCGGCATCGTTGGGCCCAAGCACACAAGAACTGGACAGCCAGGAATTAGAAGAAGATTCTGTGGTCAGATGAGTCCAGTTTCCAGCTTTATCCTCCTCCTGATAATGTGAGGGTACACAGAAGGCCAGGCCAAGCATTACCTCCAGCATGTACAGTAACTACTGTCAAGCATGGTGGAGGCAGTATCATGGTTTGGGGATGCATGAGTATCTGCTGGTGTTGGTCATCTCACTGTCTGTGATGGCACATTGAACTCTGCTAAGTATTGTGCCTTCTGAAAACCCACATTCTCCCTTCTGCACGTGCACTGTTCCATCGAGGTCAGAACTGTATGTTTCAACAAGATAAAGCCCCTCACCACACATCCAGGGCCAGGAGAACTTGGCTGCAGGAGCACTGTATCCAGGTCTTAGAGTGGCCAGCTCAATCCCCAGACATGAGCCCCATTGACAATCTATGGTGGATTATCAAAAGGTCTGTTTCAAAGCGTAAACCAAAGAATGTAGAAGAATTAAAAGCAGTAATTCAAGACGAATGGGACAAGATTACCCCTCAGCAGTGTGAAAGGCTCGTGGGGAACATGCCAGCCAGGATTAGAGCTCTACTGTGTGCTAATGGCAGGACTATAATATTCATTTGATGATGTGATAGGTTGTTTATTTTTTGCTCAGTGTTGAACACATTCTCTGTTATTTGTTGACTTTGATACCGACAATGTTGAGAACTGACATATTGAAACTGTCAAGAATTTCATTTTGTTAGTTTTTCTTGTAAACAATAAACAAAAAAACATCAGTTGTATTTGTTTGTGTCTGTCTAATGCAGCCACACCTTTTGAAACAAAAAAGATTTTTCCCCAAATGTTTCATGATAATATTTGAGAGAAAACCAAACCAAACCTTGGCTTGGTTCATCTGGATGCATCACCTCAGCCTAATAATCCAATGAGCAATATTAGTATTATTAATAAACTAATACTCCAAATCTAAACCTATTCCTGCTCATTATCGACTATTCCTCTGTGAGCCTGTTGCTTCACCAGAGAACATAAATATACATATAAAAAGCATTTAAGTTCAGACTGACCTGCTGTTGCTTTGACTTTCCCATGTGGGCCCTCCTGAACATCACCAAAACAGTCCAATCAGTGATTAGTGATCAGTTTATAAAATATCAGAACCAAATGGACCAAACTACAGATGTCAAAGCACCTTAAAAAAGCCTTCTTAAACACTGAACTGCCTCTGAGCTAAACTGTCACTTCCTGCTGCACAAACTCTTTTTTCAAGTTTTTTTTCTTGATTACTGCAACAAGTCCTAAAAAAAAACCTTAGTATACTTAAAATCTGCCTCAATGACCTCTACGGACTCCCAGTCAAATTCCAAATGAAATCTTCCTCACCACCTCAAGGCCACAACAACTCCCTTCTTCATTGATCTCCTCAACAGTCCACCCCTTCTTGTTCCCTCAGATCCAAAGGAGCTGGGCTGCAGGGCATTCTCTGCTCCTGCTCCTTCTCTCTGGAACACTCCACCATCGCACATTAAAGAAATCCCTTCTTCTCAACATTCATGGCCCTGACTCCTCACTGTTTGAGTGTATTAAAAGCCGTTACATAAAATTGTTCAAAGTCTGTCTTTATTTGTAACAAACACCATTTATCATCAGTCACTACATTGGCAGAAGTAGCTAGAGAAACACTGTAGCTGTGGTGAAGCAGCAGCAGGAGGAGGAGGAGGACTGAAATGGTGCAGATGTGCTTTGGACAGCAGAGACCACACAAAAAAAAGTTAGAGGTGAATTTTGTATCATGGATAAGAGAGAAACCAACAATACTGATGGTGTTCATTGCATGCTGCTACATGAGTAAAAAAATGCTGCAAATACACACCATATGTGTTCATTGAATAGTTGCTTTTTAAAGATTAGTGCTCAAAAGTCTGTCTTATTCTGTGTAAACTACCTTATATTGAATATGCAATTATAGCTCTTTACTTCAGAGCTGCTCTGGGTTTAAATGATATGTGTATTATGTTTTTGACTATGTCTATTTTCAGTGTGATTGTGCACGTGATATTTGGATATTTTGCCCCTGTGTATGCTGAGTGTGAATAAAAAAGTCACAAATAAATATGATTCGGATTCTGAACAATAGTAGCTAATTTACTTTGTTTTCTCCATTCTCCTGACATTGCATGAATGAAGGTCTTGGCTCTTTACTTCCAAGCCAACAGCTCACTAACTGCATTTGGCAAGTTGTGGTCAGAGATACTGCATTAGTTGGATGAACTGTTGCTCTTCAAGAAATAGCTCCTACACAAATTACAGATTTTAACATCATTACTACTACTACTACACCCCAACTCCAGTTCTGTATTAAATATACAGATTTCAGATTAATATTAATCAGAGAGAAAACATATCTAAAGAATAGTCAAACACTTTTTTTCCCCTGATATGCAGCATCAGTGGCTCCTGGGAACTCATACATCCTCAGTACTGTCCTCTGCCTGTCTGTCATGACTGCCCTTGAGACAGAGTACAAGCTCAACCTCATTCTCCACTAATACTTCAGATCCTTGAAGACTTTAAGGACCATGATGCAATTCTTGGAGAACTGAGGATAAAATATGTACAGTCAACTAATGCCCTCAGAATATATCAGGGCCCCTTGCGAGACACATCCTCCACAGTTCTTTATGCAGTTGCTAACAGATTTCATTTATCAAATGCCTGAATGCTGTAGGTTTATTAACTGCAACATTATATCAGCAGCCTCAGAACGATTACACCGTTTTCCTGCCTGGCAGAAGAAATGGTCAGTGTTTGATGTCTCCAAAATTCCAGTGTGCCAGAACCAATAAAACAGACTTTGATGTCTAGTTTGGTAGCCATACATTTTTAGATAATCCAATAGGTTTCTTAAAGGTTATGGGCACTGAGAATCATCTTAACTACCAAAAAAAGAATCCTTTCACTTGTTTCCCTGCCATGCTTCAAGATACATGATTTTCAGTGGACTGAGACAAAATTAATTTCAACACAACACCCTTGCATACAGCTGTGCTGTAAATACAGTATATCAAACTGTCTTTATTGTAAGGCTGGGAATCTGGCCTCTTTTGATCACTCTTGAGCAGTGATTCTTCTTAAACTCATCTGACAAGCTTGAAATTGGAGACTAAAAACGTTTTTAACTTTGTGCGTTACAAACTGTGAGTGTGTAGTATAATGTGGGCATTTGCTGTGCAGTGAGGGTCAAACTAAATGATGGTATTGGTTACATTATTTACTGCTTTTTGCTAAATCATATGAAGAAATCTTAAATGGATAGTTTGAACTCTCTTGCAGTGTGTTACATAGTAGTAGTAGTAGTAGTACATAGTGTTTCAGTACTCAGTGTTGTGTGTGTTTAACACACATTTCATTTTAGTAGAAGAAATCAGAGTCAATCAAATCAGCAAGTGTCACTGACATGTCACAGACTCTTTTGTAAGTTGTGCCTTGTTTCTTCTGAATGAATTCTTTTTAGTGAAAATGTAAATATATAAAATCACTTCTTTTATGCACTGAATTCACTAAGCAAAAGGAAAAGAAAAAGTTGAATCAGGGCAGGGAAACATTCAGATGATTTAGGGAAAATTCTGGTCCAAAACATACGTTTTATATTATGAGCTGTACAGTTTGTATTTTAGTTAAATCAGACAGTGTACTGAAATGGACTGGGGTGTATCAATAACCTTGACATAAGCTCTGTATTCAAGCAGAAGCTCCTCTACCTCTAGCTACTTCTGCACAGTCTCTGGTTCTCCTATTACTGACTGGATTTTGTTGAAATAAAACTGAAATAATGCTTCATTATGAATATCCATGATGATAATTCTAATCTGTAAAACCTGAGGATTGTGTAATGTGTTCATCAGAGAGATTACTGATGTGCAACAAATTCATTGACACAAATAAATGTGTGTTGAGTGTGAAAAAAGTATGTTCCCAGAAGACTTTATTCATGAGGACCCACGCAATGTTAACACACACACACAAATAAATTTAGTACTACTATAACATTTATCCATTATGAGTTCTTGTCACTGGGCAACAACAATGGAGCATGATTATTGTGTTAATATGCAGCCAATACTGAGGACTACAATTAACAACCTCAATCCGACACAAACACACACACACACACACACACACACATACACACACACACACACACACAGTGAGAGCACATAAAGCAAGCCATTTTTGAGCTGCAGTTTAACCCTGTGACTGGAACCTCCTGCTGAGCTATAGATGGCGGCACAATATTTAACAACATGGCCTCTGTGAGCTCTTAAAAACCCTGTGGCCTTCTTGTTATGTTTCATCTGACTTTGTATTCACTTCACTCCATTTCTCTTATTGTTTCATTTTTTTAAGTAAAAGAACTCCCGGCTCTGTTCCAGCTAAGCACTGCTTTACATTCGGCTCAACATACTACCACTGCCCAGACCAACCACACGCTGTGTAGCTCCACTGCAGCAGCTGAGAGGCTTAGTGCCTTGCCTAACGGCACCTTGACACTAGTTGAAGAGCTGAGACTCATTTACTTTCTCCAGTATGCTAGGTTACAGCAACAAAGGTTGAATTCATAATGAAACCTTCAATCAAGTGTAGTAGTAGTAGAAAGTATGGGAAAAATCACACGTTCATTGCCCTGGGAGATGTCTAGACACTGTGTAATTTGTTTTCCCACCAGCACCAGAAGCCATACTGAGGATAGACAGAGGGCAATAACAGAAAAAAAGAAGGCAGTCATTGAAAATGCATCAGAACAGGTGAATTGACTTCTAGGAGGTAGAGCAAGATTTCTATCTCAGTCCTGAGACGTGGTCTGGCTTGGTAAGGAATAGTACTTTTGGCATTCAGAGGACTTTTTGTTGTCTTAGAGAAACACACGCACACTGACATTTGGCTTTTGGGGACACACAATGAATTACCAGTTGAATATTGGGACAAATTTAATGTTGAGAAAGAGTCTACCATCATGCTAGTGAGTTTGAGAGGCTGCAAGGCAATGTAGTGTGGAGAGTCAAGTCAAGTCAAGTCAAATTTTATTTATATAGCGCCAATTCACAACGGAAGTTATCTCGAGACGCTGTACATATAGAGCAGATCTAGACCGTACTCTTTATCTTATAAGATTTACAGAGAAAAACCCAACAAATCCCACCATGAGCAGCACTAGGCGACTGTGGCAAGGAAAAACTTCCTTTTAAGAGGCAGAAACCTTGAGCAGAACCGAATTCAAGGTGGGCGGCCATCTGCCTCGACCGGTTGGGTTTAGACAGAGAGCTAAGTGCTAACATCAACATGCTAACATACTCACAATGACAATGTAAACATACTGGTGTTTAGCAAGTATGCAATCCACCACTTTCCCCATCTTAGCTTAGCATGTTAGCACCCAATGTTTCCTAATTAGCAGTGAACACAAAGTATAGCTGAGGCTGATGGAAATTTTATTGGTTTTGCAGGAATTTGGTGAAACATGAAACAAAGTACTGGACAAACTGATTTTTTGTTTGCTGGTGGAGCCAGAGAAAAACTCACCAAAGTCACAGCTCCTTCTGTAACCTGAGCCTCTCCAATGTTTTCTGGTATTTTCCCCTGCTTCCCTGGTGTCTCTTCCTCTCAGGTCTCTGTGTATGTGGAGGTGTGGCTCATTGTCATCCTGCACACCTGCTGCTCATTGGACAATCACCTTGTCCAGTATAAGAACCCAGCACTTCCTCCACTCAACACCAGATTGTTGTTTCTGTTTCATCATGTGGTAACACATCAAGGCCTCTATAGCGTCTAGTGTTTCTTGTGTCTCTAATGTTTATAGTTCTTCTCCAGCTGTCCAGTGTTTTTTTGTGTTCTACTCACTCCAGTCTCTTGTTCCTTAGAACTCACCTGGTCTGTTGCTGATACTCACCTCTGCAGCCTGTTCACTTGCTTCAAGCCTCTGGTCTCCACTGTTCCCAGCAGGTCACTCGATTCCCCTTCAACAGCCTGCTGACTTCCGTATCCCTCAACTGCTCTCTTCCATGCCATGTGATTCCTGATTGGTGGATCCTGGTTCAGTGGCACCAATCCTACTGAAGAAATTGGGGACTGAAATTTTCTTAAAATCCAGCAGCCTGTCTGTCATGGCGGCTGTAGTCAGCTCGCCATAGGTGTCCTTGTTGGTAGCAAAACATTAATGTTTATATCAACTCAAAATTTTGTTGAGGCATGTGTTAGATATACCTAGGGACTAGTCTGGGGGTTTTTAGAATCTTTAGGTTGTCACTTGTGTAAGAAGTTGTTGTTAGCCACTCTTGGTATAGGGGTGCTGCCCCCCATTGTATTTTGGGTCTTCAGGTAAACTAGTAGTGAGGCTTTGATTTTCCTCTTTGTGTTTGTACAATATTGCCAAACCAATACCATCTGATCTTAAGTTGCATCCCTTTTCCCTCCAGTGAGCTGGGGTTTGTAACACACCACCCTCTGGTGTTCCTGTCTGTCTGTCTTGGGGTCCAACACAAACTTTAATCAAAACATAACAATTGCATTTCATCTTCTGGTGATCATACACACAACATCTATATGCTACAAAACTTCATTCAATCTAGTAATTGCTGAGCTATTTCAGTCTGGATCAAATTGATGTTCCAACTGTCAGACTGACTAGCATAGCTCATTTATTTATTTATACTTTTGTGGTTTTGGCTGGGGCTGTAACCATGATTTTAATCTATGCTAGCAGCAAGGCTCTCTGATAGTGATAGTGAAATATCCCAGAAAAGATGGAAGAATTGATTCATGGTCCTTGGGACATTTTATAGTGTTTTGCATTTTCTATATTGATAAGCACTGCTCAGCCATTCTTATTTGTGCTAGAACTTAATGTATTCTGTTCTTTACTATACTTCAAGTACCTGAGACTTTATTTTATCTTCATTATTGATTTTCTATGTATTTTAAACACCTGGCACATCACCTCGCACTTGAGGCAAATTGAACTTCAGGTCATGTGATGACAAGTGTGGGGCAGATTGTAACTTTTATGTGTGGTGAATAGTGGTAACTGAACCAAGAGTTCAGCATATTTTATCTCAGGCAGGACCCAAGGTGCAATGAACTAGAATTCCCCTTTAAATTCTGACAGAAATAGACAACCAACAAAATATGGAAGCTAAAATAATATCCTGTGATGTTTCTTTCTTTGGTGCTAACCTCACTGGCTGCCCCTAGTATCAATCCAGATTTAACATGTTGGTTTGTTTCCACCACAGGAAGCAAGACATGACATCTTGACGTCAAGTCATAAATATGTTCATGTTTGAAATAATTGTGATGGTTCTCATGGATTAGGAGGCAGAAAGTTCTGTTCCCTGACTCATCACAGGACCATCTGTGTCACTGACACTCTCCAATCTAATTTATGAGTCATGATGCCAAACGACAGCTTTAATGAGGCCCAGCCCAGCTATACATAGAGTCCAGGGAACAAAATACAGTGAGAGGTGCATATTTTCTGAATCACTGCCTGTCCCCAATTTACATCACAAAGTAAATGGCAGTATTCAGTCACATTTGTATGTGTAATGAAAAAAGCATGCTTCAATGCTGCCAATATGACAGTTAGTCATTATAGTCTAGACACAGAATAAAAAGCTTTTCAGTTCTATTCTCACTCTCTCTTATATCTTCAGGGTAAACAAACTAAAAGTGTTAGGGCTGGGTCGTACTAAAAAGAAAAAAATACTCTCTCACCTTTGAACAACTGGTGAATCATGGCATGACGTGGGTGTGAATGTTGGATTTTCAGTTTGGGACTCACAGACACAGCCGGACACATTCCCTTTACTCTGTGTTGGGGAGAAGGTTTTTTCTGTCTGTCAAACAGTGGTGATTGAAAATGTTAAATGAAGACACAACTTTTTTGTTGTGTTATCCTCTGTACCATGGCTGTTCAACACACAGACACAGCAACACACAGACACAGCCATATTGTCACACAGACGTAGTGGAAAGCATGATTAAGGATTACATTTATCACCATTAATTGTGCAACTGGTGAACTAGTGTTCAGGTCTCTTTGCTGGTACCTGACTCTGGCCAGGTACGTTTTATTTCTGCGTCTCTAGAGACAAAGATATTACTCATCTCTCATTGCAGTTTCAATGTCAGTAAGATTTCAGGGGCAATTCACTTTCACATTCCATTGCTTACACACTATCTAAAAAAAATCAGGTACATTTCAAACTAGCATATTTCCCTTAAATGTGGCCTCTGTGACTCTGTGGGTCGTGGTCACTTAGCACACACCGGTGTAGAGATTCACAGAAATCAGGACTCGCTTTTTATTTTTCACTGCTTGTATCTGTGTCTGTCTTTCTGAAAGTAAACAAAGTCAGTCATTGGCTAGCTGCATAGGAATTTACATGGATATGAGGGAATTAAATTCTTGCCCTAATGAAGATACATAGATCACATTATGTCAAATGAGGTGATATCATTACATATATTTAACATTTTGCATGGTGTTAAAATACAATAAGCTAGAATGTGTAAATTCTCTGATGTCGCCTTTATTGGAAACCAGAACAAAAGTCCTGTCATGAGCTGCAGATGTAGTTAGAACAGGCACTGGGATGGCACTGCAGAATCACTGTGGTGCAGATAGTTCAACCACCTGAGTAACTGATATTTCATTAAAGTGGTTTCCCAAAGAAGACATGTAAATATTGATGATAACTGTGCTTAGAAATGTGGTAATTGTATGGTGTTCAATGTAAGCGGGCCATGCTGTTGTTTTTTTTTTTTTTTTTTTTAAGTGTAAAATGCCCCATTCCTTCTGTAAGGAGGTATGTCCATAGGGGAGGTGTGTCCTTAAAGGGGCAGATCGCCACATAGTGCATGGTTTAATGCATATCGTGCAAATGCATGTGTGTTCAGCAGCAAAAAAAGCAAAAAAAAGGTTACAGCCTCATTATACTTAGTTTCTTCATTAATAATGGGTATGCTTTGGGTCTAACATGCAATAAAGCAATCAGAGTGCCATCTCCCATTCACTTTAAAAGCCAGGTACACTTGCAGCTTTGCAGATTTGTCAGTTTCTTCTGTCAGCTGATCTCTCCTTGCCTGTGTGCCTTATTATGTCCATGCATGATGTATGGCAATGTTAAGCAACACGCAGCATACATTTTTATCTTTAATTCCTAGCATGTTTGAGTGCTGCTGCGTGTCCCTGTGTGTGTCTCAAGTAGAATATATGTGTATTGTACACCTATGTAAGTGCATATTACTATCTTGATAATGCAGCCTGAAATTATTAGCGAAATACCACATATTTTTGTTGGTCAATTGCACAATTTTTTTCCACTGCGTCAAGATGGCAATGTACCAACAATGCACCTGACCGCACCTCATTTTCAAGACTAACACACCCATAGGCTTCAATGGATGAGTTTCCATGGACGTTGCTCGTTAGATGGGAAAATGACAGCTGCACTGGGCTGAAAGACAGTTGCGTTATGCTTGGCATCACTTTGCACTGGGTGTAAGACAGGGACTCTGAATCACTATTACCCAAAACACCAGCATTTGTAAATGTTTCTCCCACTATTGAATGTGGAACATTGTACTCAAAAGCAGCAGTCTCCCACACAGTGTCTGAGATTCATATACACAGGACCAAACAGGGCTGGCTGAATGTTACTGTATAAGATAAAATAAGATAAGATAATCATTTATTAGTCCCACAATGGGGACATTTACATATATGTATATGCTAATGCAGTTTGTTTAGAGCCCCTAGTTTAGTGTATCAGGTTGGAGCAGAGTAGAAGTAAATTAAAAACATGCACATTGGTCTTAACACAAGCATGTTAAATAAGCTGACAGCAAGTCCCAAACATACATGTTAACAAGCAGTGGATGTTAACATGGTAATTATTCAGTACATTTGCTTGTTAATGTGTCCATTTAGCATTGTAACATGCACACATCTAACATGGTAACACTGTTGCATGTTAGCATGCTAAAAGCTGGTGAGGCTGAAAGGAACTGAGTTTTCAGAGCTATCCTGTCATCAACTGTCTTGGACGAGAGTCAGTTGTCACAGAACTTGTTGGTGATGCTTGGTGAGACAATGTTCTTTACACTTCCAGCAGATACAGAGCAAAGTGCTTTCTAGGAATCCAGGAATAACCTGAACTCAAGGTGTTGAATAATTCAAAGTCCTAACAAAGCAGTTTTTACACTGGATGAGACAAGCAGGCGTGTCATCAGCGACTGTGTTCATGTAGTCTGCAATTGCTAGGTAAAACATCTGGTGGAACAGATGGTACACACACACTTTATACACTCTGCTTGCAACTACTTGAACCATGTATAAATCTTTACCACTTAGTGCATGTTGAGAATACTTGCATATTGTAACATGGAGACACTGCAGCATTTACACACACACACACACACACACAGATGTAATGATCAATATTGCTGCCTTGTCAATATTTCTTATTCCCTCGCCTTTTCAGGTTTCATGCTTTGTGAAGCCCAGTGAAACAGAGAGAGGAGTTATCATGAGTATCAGGCTGAACTGAAGTGTACAAACCAACACAAAGTGACATGCAACCCACCCACCTTCCTCTGCATCTGTCCCTCCCCTTTAATTTACCCTTCTTGTCTATCTGTCTGTTCAGTTTACTTTGTCTTCTCCTCATCCGTCTTCTCTTCTAGCTTTATCTGATCATTTAGCTTCCTCACTCAATGGTAAATATGATATAAGCAGGTGAGGTAAATATGAAAGCACAGGCAAATGAAATCTAAGTGATGAATACATTATGAGGAGTAACATGAACTTCTAGTACTATGGGCTGTGTGTTATCAAAGGTAATCCATGTCCATTCAGTTTTGTGTGTATTTAACTTTGAAGTTCCTTTTCATTTCCTTGGTTTGTTTTCATCAGTGATGGAATATTATGTAAGTATATTTACTCAAGTACTGCACTTACATTTTATACATAATTTCTGTGGGGAACATGATACTTTTTTACTGCACTAAAATTGTTTGACACATCTAGTTACAAGTTACTTCAGTTTAAGTTTTTCCAATGAAAAACATTTAGTTTACTGTACTGTGAAAGATTAAGCTACATTTTGGCTTGTCACTCCCTAAAACAAAGCAGATTCTTTTGTCATTTTCTTAGCAGATCCACCAAAGAGACATTTCCCATCAGATACTTTCACTGAAAAATCTGTTCAGAACAAGGAGGTCAAATTATTCCACTTCACAAAAAAGCAAATGTTAGCGCAAGTCCAAATTTATCTTCATGTAGTATAACTTATTTTTTATTCTTTCTGCTCCCTTTAATTGTCTCAAAACTCAGATTTATCTTGTGACTCTTTGGAGGGGTCTGACCTCAAGGAGAGGAAGCACTGGACTAAACTGTCTAAATGTAAGGTAGCTAAATAAGATCCATTTCAACTAGCTACCACAGTAAAATGCTAAGTTTACAGTTGACGGGTGACAAATTGAAGCAGTCTCGAAGCTCCTGCCACAATAAACTCTCTTTCAAGGTCAGATCTTGTTACTAAATCAGGATCAACTGGGCCTGCTCAGTATTTTTACTGAGCAGACTGTGAGTGTATGTTTTATATTTTACATTTTATATATCTTATCTTCAGAGACATCAGTTCCACCAGTAAATTATCAAAGGTCTTGCCAAGATAACTCTGTTTTCCTAAGGATGGCCATCGAGGCTTATTACATGTTCTTCTTAGGAACCAGCCTGCCAGCAGCTGGGATGATGCCCGGCCAACAGGTCTGCATATTTTCAAAATGTAACGCAAGACATTTAAAAAAAAAGAAAGAAAAAAAAAATGCTGAATGAGGTGAAATGCATGCTGGGAGATCACACAAACCAGTTTCCAATGCATCCCGGGTAAAATAGGTAGCCATGACAGATGACATTTCAAGTCCACAAGAACATCAGTTCAGACGAGAAAGCAGACTGAGAAAAGTCTAATGGGGATTAATTATTGATGGTTAGAAACACTGCATGCACACATGCAGCTCCTCCATGTTTCAGGCTGTTGTGTGGTCGGCTGCTGCTTTCACTCTCTTACTGAACACAGCTGTCAACCCAGAGAGCTGCAGCCGCCGTCAGCATGGAGAACTGCAGGACTGATGATTCTCTTCCAGGGAAAATGGCTAATGTCTGACTTAAATGTCATGATATTTGTTACCAGTTGTTCTTGTGAAATAAAGTCCCTAAAAGGTTCTTACCGGCACCAAATCTACAGACAAAGTCAAGACTGAGCTCACTGCATGCAATCTGGGTGTAATATTTGGCCACTGTGTGCTCTAAAATTGATGAGTATAATTCTTTAAACACGGACATGACTGTTTTTTTCAAAAAATGTATTGCTGATACACTGAGGCTGCTGAATTGCAGTATATCTGATGATAACTCTGCTGATATAATAATTGTGTCATTTCATAGACACTGTACTTAGATACATTAACAAAGTACCTTTAGAAGAGACACCTATATTACTGTGTACTTGAAGTACTGCCAACTCATCTGGAACATATGAGTAAAACATAAGTACAATGCAGTTCAAAAATTATGCATGAGTCCTGTGAAATATGAGGACATTGTGGGATATATTATGTAATGATACCTAGACAGATATTTTGCAATATGAGGTAAAAAAGTTATGTTCAGTTTTTTTGTAGCAGCAAAACAGTAGTATAATAACATGTATCTGATCTTGAACAGAGGTGGCAAACAGGTTCAGGGTAAAATGCAACACAAACAGACAACAGACAACTGTGGACTTATTTTTTTTTATTTTTATCAAATTGTACCAAGAACACAGAGATAGTACTGATGTTATAATCAACTTTTTTTTTTGTGAATCACAGCAAACTTAGGGTTGGTCTTTTCAAACAGACATGAGTATTGTACCAACCCAACCATCAACTGACAAAGCCAACGGTAGAATTTAATGACTGTGACACATTACTCTTTTTTTCTATCAATACCAGATAAAAGAACATAAGCTATTTAAGGGGAACTTGACGATCAGCTTCCAACTCAGTCCATTCTTGGTCTTAGCTGTAATATTTAGATAGAAATCTTAAAACCTGTCTTCACCGGTCGAGGCAGATGGCCGCCCACCTTGAGTCCGGTTCTGCTCGAGGTTTCTGCCTCTTAAAAGGAAGTTTTTCCTTGCCACAGTCGCCTAGTGCTTGCTCATGGTGGGATCTGTTGGGTTTTTCTCTGTAAATCTTATAAGATAAAGAGTACGGTCTAGACCTGCTCTATATGTACAGCGTCTCGAGATAACTTCTGTTGTGAATTGGCGCTATATAAATAAAATTTGACTTGACTTGACTTGTCTTCAATAATGAATCTAAGAAAGCTTGCAATAAACTGAGTGAGCAATAAAGGAGTGATAGCTAGAGGGGTTTTAATTCACTAATTATTATGGCTCTGTAAACCCTTGTTACTTTCAGTGCTATTGTTCTTTTTAACATCAACAAGGTATTGTTGCCTTGTACAATGCTCACCCATGTTACACCCACAGAAGTGAGAGGTCTGATAAGCCAAGAAAAGTGAACTACCTGTGTGAGACCCTTTAAAAGAGTACATCCACCTATTTAGCATTGCATTGTAACATTGTTGGACTCATGATGAACAGTTAAAAAAAAAAAAAAAAAAAAAAAAAATCAAAATTGATACAGCAGAACCAGAATGTATTGGTATTTTATTGGTTTTCGTTGTGAAAACCTACTGCCTACTTTCCCTCTAATGCAACATTGACAGTTCTGCTGCAATTTGTGACAGATGTGACACAGTGTGGTTAATATAGCATCAAACCACTGGCCTGGCAGATATGAGGAGTCATCATGTTGTCATCATGGTACTACATGTAAATTCACTTTATCATCTGCTTTATGTATACACATAGTGCCAGTAACCAGGGGTGTTCCCAGACCCCTTTTACTGGGGCACGTGCCCCAGTGTAGATGAGCTGTGCCCCAGTATAAATGCCATGAATAATTCTCAACAGCAATAAATATTTCTCATTGCATTCAACATGTTAAGAAAGTGTATGTGTGTTTGAAAAGATTTCAAGCAACATTAGCATCACTGTTATTCTCACTGTTGGCTTCTCAGGAAGGCAAAGGGGGGAATAAGTGTATCTGCAGATGACAGTTACCACTGTTTACGAGTAGCTAAATGACATTACTCTGGACATTTATTTTATTATCACTGTCAATCATGGCCAATCATATACAGTGTAGTCATTTCAAAACATGTCTCAGAGGGTGTACTCTGCTCCCCACCAAACCAATTGCAGAGGCCTTTTGAACTCTCTTCAATCTAAGTATATTTTTAAGCTGTAAAAAAAAAAGATATAATAAATAGTTGTTATACAATATTTCATTTGATTTATTTAATGTTAGTAGACAGCAAATTCGACTGCCTTTCTTAAAATATCCATCAGTGCATAGGCATTGAATGACAGAAAGTGAGGTTAGGACTGGTTTAATTCCTTTTTGCTCACATGCTTGATGTCAAGTGTTTTGCTGGATATTTATTCATTCTTCCATGCAGCTGTCATGAATGAACATTGGTAATACATGGGCAGACTGAGGGTCAGATTTTTGACATATGAGTGGTTTTTAACCTCTTATATTAATCACGATAACAATATCCTGAAACCTTAAAATTCATTCACAGTGTTTCCTAGTTCATTGAACTGAATTTGTGCATAAGAAGACTGACATAATAAATGTATTTCTATTACCAGACATGCATTTTATTTCTCTCTCTCTATCTGCAGTGGTTAACCTTGTGCTGCAGCCTCATCTAACAGTGTTCCATTCAGACTCGTGCCACGTCGACAGAAATGTTAGTAGGTCTGACCTAGTAAAATTGCTGTTGTGACTTTCATGTAAGAGTCCAGTGCTTACTCAGAGCAGCATGTTAAGTTGTCATCAGACGTCTAAAAGTGGCTAAAATAAAGAATTTTTACTTTTACCTTTCATTTAAGTCCAACATTTTTTTCAACTGTTTTCAAATAACATCCTACTAATTTTAGGTTAAAAGAAAATTAAAATGAAAATAAGCCACAGAATAACAGTTTTGCTAAAAACACAGATGTTTTTCCTTTGTGTTGTAAGTTTTGTGTTCACATAATTATGTTGTGAAAATTATCTTCGTGCACGCTGATCTGCAAAAATGATTGAAAACACAGTGGTGTGCATGCCAGACCAGTAGATGATGATGTAACTTGATGAGTCTGCAGCACACACACAGCTCAATAGTCTGCCATTGTTGTTGTTGTTGTTGTTGTTCTATTTGCACATGGCTATAGGATGTAACAGCCATGCGTGAGGTGGGGCAGTATCAAGGGTAAGGGTGGTGTTTTCAAAAGAATACACTCTGGAATCTGGTTTCTAAAGTCTGCATTTTCAGGCCCCCAAATCTCTGTTGTCATGTGAACAAAAGGCCAAACCACAAACAGAGCATAAAAAAGGATACAACAATTACAACATAAAAATATTACAAAATCCAACAATCTAACTCTTGCAATGTCAGAGGTCATTGTTATGATCTTAACTTTATGTTTGAAAACACAAACCCTATATCCAGAAAAAGGGAACTCATACACTGTCCAGAAGAATCCTGCAGCCCTGTGCCAGAAGGATGTTTCTATTCTGTAATTTTGTAGACCTTAGAGGGAGTTGTGCTCATGCAGTTGATGTTTATAATAGGTTGTACGCTACAATATAAATACATTTGTAGACAAATCTTTGGATCCTCAACACAAGCTACTGCCCAGCGGACTTTCTGCTGTGCAATGTTACAAACAGACTGAATTCAGCTCAATGGACCCATTTAAAGTTGATCTTACTTCCAATGGCCATTAACATGTCATAATCAAAAGGTTAGCTAGTTTAGCTGGGTTACTGACTTTTCAGTGAAGCTTAACCCCCATCTGCAAGCATTGTAGCAATGTCATGTTGTGATGATAAAACATCACACATTACCCTGCTGCCTTTAGCAGTTGGTTTGATATGGCTTTAAAAGAGTTAGGTAAACATTAGGTTACCTCAGTTTCTGATTGTTGTGCCTCTTCGTGTTTCTTCAGATTTGAAGATTCTCTCCTGACAATACTACACACACCCTTTTTCTCCAGCAGCCTTATTGTTGAAGTGGGACCAAATGTCAACCCATTATTTCCAACCAAGCCCCACTGTTGCTGTTGTTCTTTTCCTATCGCTGTACATCAGAATCAGACTTTATTGCCAAGTAAGTTTGCACATACAAGGAATTTCTCTTGGTATATTGGTGCTAAAGAACAGTTATAGTAAAAGAAAAGAGCGAAGAGCAAGAAATATATTTACGAGGAACATAAATAGACATAATAGTAAAGTGTAGAGTGCAAAAATGTTAGAAAGTGGCAGTGATTGTCCGGATGTGCGTTAATGTAACGCATAGATGTACGTAATGTAACATGTAGTAGGGGGTGGGGGGATTACAGTCTGTGACAGTCTGTGTGTGTGTGTGTTGGGGGGCTGGATCTTGTTGAGGAGCCCAGTTGCAGATGGGAAGAAACTGTTCTTGTGGCGTGAGGTCTTGGTTTTGGGGAACTGCAACGGCCATGATAATTCCTGCCTGCCTCAGGGTCATGGAGGTCTACAGGTCCTGGAGAGAAGGCAGGTTACAGCCGATCACCTTCTCAGCAGTCTGCCTCTGTCCCTGGCAGTAGCAGCAGTGTACCAGATGGTGATGGAGGAGGTGAGGATGGACTCAATAATGGAGGTGTAGAAGTGCACCATCATTATCCTTGGCAGGTTGAACTTCTTCAGCTGCCGCAGGAAGTACATCCTCTGCTGGGCCTTCTTGATCAGGGAGCTGATGTTTAGCTCCCACTTGAGGTCCTGGGTGATGTTGGTCCCCAGGAAACATAAGGACTCCACAGTTTTGACTGGGGAGTCACACAGAATGATGGGGGAGGGTGAAGCTGTGTTCTTCTTGAAGTCTACAGCTATCTCCAATATCTTCACAGCCTTGAGCTCCAGGTTGTTTTCACTGCACCACATAACCAGCTGATCAATCTCCCTCCTGTAGGCGGACTCATCCCCACCAGAGATGAGCCCAATGAGGATGGTATCATCTGCAAACTTCAGGAGCTTGACAGACTGGTGACTGGAGGTGCAGTTGTTGGTGTACAGGGAGAAGAGTAGAGGGGAGAGAACACAGCCATGAGGGGAACCAGTGCTGATGGTCAGAGAGTTGGATATGTGTTTTCCCAGCCTCACATGCTGCCTCCTGTCCGACAGGAAGTCTGTGATTCACCTGCAGATGGAGTCCCGCACGCTCAGCTGGGAGAGCTTGTCCTGTAGCAGTGCTGGAATCATGGTGTCAAAGGCGGAGCTGAAGTCCACAAACAGGATCCTGGCATAGGTTCCTGGGGAGTCCAGGTGCTGCAGGATGAAATGGAGGGCCATGTTGACTGCATCGTCTACAGACCTGTTGGCTCTGTAGGCGAACTGCAGGGGATCCAGGAGTGGGTCGGTGATGGGTTTGAGGTGGGACAGCACAAGGTGCTCAAATGACTTCATTACCACAGAGGTCAGGGCGACGGGCCTGCAGTCATTAACATTTTAGTACATTGTCTAGACATTGTCTTTAGCCTGCATACAGTACCAAGGTCCAGACTAACACACTAGTCATTGGGGAGATGATTCTCTTCTTTTTCTTAGCATTGAAAATACAGTAAATGTCCATTAAAGTTTTTATTCTTAAACACTGCAGTTACCTCTTTTTCATTAGTGATGTTGTATGGAGATTTATGACAGTTTCAGTTAATCTTGTCAATGTCCCATCTTTGACATTGGGAGAAAGGCTGATGCTTGATGAAAGCTTGATGAGTATATTTTGTAAGAACTTCAACAAAATTAATACTATTATTGTCTTCCATAGAGTCACTTCTATTATCATCTCAACAATCTCAGGGTGAGCTGCACCTGTGGACACTCCCTTAAGTGTACATCTGTCTCACCCTCTCTGGTTACACTGCTGCTATTGAACAAAGAATCATCTCTCATTGCAGCCATATGTCTGCTATTGATCCCTTCAGTTACTCAGTCACCTCAGGCACTTTGGTTGGGCAGAAGGAGCTTTCAGTGTCAGCTGCTCATCAGTGCCAAATTACCCAGATTTGACTTTAAGTGGCATCAATTGCTCTTTATTACATGTAGTTAGCTCTAGCCACTGTCAGCAAACTGGACAGTGATTAACAAGAAGATATTGAATAACAAGACATGTGGTAGTAACATACCTGATACAAAATCAAACAGATCACAGAAGAGGAAAGTGAAGAATATCCTGTCTGTCCTTTTAATCTCAGCTGAATGTTCAACTGTAACATACACAAAGTAAAAAATTTTGTGTTTTATTTGACACTGTAGTTAAGCTATAAAGGGTGCTCTATTGAGTTCTATTAATTTGTCACATAAGGATCTCTCATGAGTCCAAATGTGACACGACATTCAGAAAATTCAATACTGCATTCAAACTGGTTCAAGTAGACTCATGAGTGTGCCTCTTAACATTTGAGTGGAGTCCTTTCAGAACAGCAGGTGTCTGAGTACAGAATCCAGAGAAGAGGAAATGAAATAGAAGATGCTCCATCCAGCCTCAAGCACTGAATTTGTTTTCACAAGTTAACAGGCAATGACTATCAATTTAGATTTAGTTTTATTAATCTGAGGGTGTCAAAGATTATCTGCTTTTTAAGATAATGCAGGTTTTATTGAGGGTAATTCATCCAAGTACAAAGTTGAATAATGTAAAGTCCTTAAATATACCTTATAATATATAATTTAGATAAATTGATGTTATTATTATTATTATTATTATTCATTTGATCGTTTTTAATACACAATATCACATTTTAGACAATGGAGCATTAACTGATGTCTTTTAAATCATTAGAGTTGTCAGCCTTTAGAAAAAAATTAAATTTCTTTCCATTTTCTCTTAATCTGTGTCACTAGTTTTTGTATGATGGCCATTCATTGTGCATTTTATTATATTTATTCGTTTATTTATTTTGTGTGTTTGTGGGTTTTTTTAACAAATGCTATTTAGATTAGAGAATAACATGCAAACAGTATTTCATCATCACCAAACTTCCTTTACAAATTTTTCAGTCAAAGCTTTTTGTTGTCAGTATAGTAAAATTGTTCTGCCCATTTTAGTCACTCATTGCAGCTGAATTACAGTCAAAATAAAGCAGATGGTGATCACTGTAAACTTGTAGCTTACCAAGGTGTGTCTGAATGTCTCCTCTGCCACTGAATTTCTGACAAATTTGAACCTGTCATATATATTGTTGCTGCTAAGTTTGTTTGAAATGGAACTCTAATGTGTTTTTTATGAGAAAAAAAAATTGGTATTGACACGATTCAAACAAAATATTTGTATGGGTGTGTTTAGACCCTGCCCCCACCCACCCAAAATCCAGTGATTAGAATTCTAAGGATGTCAAATACAGTAGTTATTACAGAACTACATGACATTATGTTACAGAACAGTAATGTAACAAATGAGTGAAATCTGTGATGTTTTTTTTCCGTAACTTACAGCAACTATGGGCTTACAACAGCTCCAAAAAATAGCTCACAGATGTACATTTTCACAAAAAAACAAAAAAAAAACAAACAAACGTTACTCAAACAGGAGGAAGTTGTACATTTGTGGGGGGCTTTTTTTGGGGTGGGGTGGGTGTTCACTATAACAAAAAAGAAAAACCTCCAATCCAATTTCATAGCTGATTTACATCTATATACACTGCAAAACTACTGTTGCATCCTATGTGGTTTACATCTGTCTGTAACAGAGATTGTTACAAATGTATGCTGTAATCAAGTCAGACCTTCACCCCAGAGAGCAGAGAAAATGGGAGTCATAAGAGTCATTATTTCACTTTCCACTCAGCGTTCACTTCCCTCATCCACACAAACACACAGCCCACTGCTCCTGGCTGTCAGTCAAAAGGCCACTGAGCATGCTCTGTTGCTGTTATTGTCCATGCTTTGACACCCGTGGCAGAAAGCTTCATTGCAACACACTGAAGACTGGTGACCTGAGACTGAGTACAAACACACACACACATACTCATCACATGCAAGTGCATTCCCTCATACACTCAATCCCGGTACACAGCAACACACACACACACACACACACACACACACACACACAAAGGCAGGCTGAGTGTGACACAATGAGAGGGAAATTGAATCATTCAGTAGAAACTGGTGGGGCTTTGGGGATTAGCAGGGATTTCTTTTGACTCTTTTGGGAGCGCTGCTTGTGGAAAACTCAAAAATTCTGAATGTTTAGACCCCCACACCCACTTCAAACCAGTCCACCACACAGCTGAGATCCAGTATGGCTGCTGATGACTGCCCAGTACGACCACAGAACGGTGAGTGAGGGAAATGTGTGTAAGAGTGAGTGACTGTGATATTAAATGACATTGTGCTGTGTGTTGTCATTATGAAACTCCGCTGTGACCTTAATCCAACGTCGCTAACGGCACTTTGAAGCTTTCAGACCAACCTCTGACTCTCTTTCCCTTCTCACTCGTAAGGTCTCCCTCTCTCTTCCTTTCTCACTGTCCATCTGTTGCCCACTTTTCAATGGACACTTTCAAGGCCGGCTCAGCATTTCAGAGGCTTTAAACAGCTCTATTGTAACTTAGAAAGCTGGATTTGGACACTGAGAATGAGCGAGAAAGAAAGGGAAATCCAGAAAGCTTGATTGTGTGAGTGTATGACAGAGAGAGAAATCATCCACATAATGCCTCAATGTTATTATGAAAAAAAGCACTACAGCTCCCCAGGGTATTAAAATGACACGAAAAGACAAAAAAATGAAACAAGTGGATAAACAGATTAAGATAAAGGGAAAAAGCTTTAAACCCTTAAATGACGTACCCGAACTGAGAAAACAAGTGGAGCGGCAGGAGGATCAGTCATTCTGCAGATTAAAGTCTCTCCAGGTGGGATTAAATTTTGAAGTGCCTTGTTCTATGAATGTTTTTCTGCCTGCACTGCCATGTTAGAGGACTTTACCAGTTCCACATTCTTATATTGACTTTCTCATTATAATCTGCTGAGCTCTGTAGCTTGAGGCACAATCCTGTGTTTTTTAATTTGTCTTCCTAGAGGTACATAAATGTATGTGAACACCTCCGTCCATGTACTCATACTGTGAGAATAAAATACTTGCGAAAAGAATGAAATGTAGTCATTATTGTACCTTACACAGTAGTGAACCTGTGGCAACGTCACAGCCAAGTAAGAGGGAAACTGGAGGTGACTACGTACAAAAACAGGAAACTTTTGTTAAAATGGTAACTGTATAATATGTGTGAACTGTCACACCATGCACATGTAATCCAATTTATACAATCCAATAAAAATGCTGCAATAATCACGGCATTTTGTTCTTGACAAAATTAATAATAATAATAATTATTATTATTATTATTAATTATTATTATTATTATTATTATATATTGTATCAAAATATTAAGCCTGTATTAATGGTTCACAGCTGAATGGGATTAAACTTCTGTGGGAATCTTGTTGGAAACCTTCCCAGAAACAAGCAAACAAGCAGTCAGTCAAAAAACTATATTTACTATGTATGGGCACAAGCAAAGTACAAATGTGGATGTGTCTGACTAAATATATAGCAATTACGTGGCAGTTGTAGTGCAGCATGGCAAAAACGTAAAGAGAGGCTGAAGCAGGAAGAATATATTATTAGTAGGAGAAATAGAGTATCAGCAGGTGACGTCAGGACAAGCCTCAGTAAAGACCAATCACGCCAGCTCTGCTCAACCTCCTTTACAGGCAGCAGACAGTTAAATGGACTGTGAGTACAGTCCAGGTCAGGTTGTCTGAGGAGAAACTGTTCTTATCTTCTGGGTGCAGAGTCTCAAAGCACAAATATACGGCATCACTTTACAACCCACTGAATGTACAGCAACACAAATATGACAGAGCAGCCCAAATAGTTTACCAAAGGTAGAAGTAAAATTTATGCTAGGAACCATTGGAAATAATGTTAGATCAAGTATTATGTATAATATGATAATAAAATATAATAATAATAATAATAATAATAAAATCATAATTTCAGGTCAGAGATTTATTAAACTGTATACATATGATCACCAACTTGACTTAAACAGGTGGTGAGTTATTTGTATCTCATTCATCACTCAAGTTTTCCATTATGCTCAGAAATACGAAGACAAGCTGAGTTACAATGTGGCCAGAGGCTGGAGGAGCTGATATTTATTTAGCTGTAGACATCTATTCATTGGATCATTTTTATGGATTGATACACCACAAACTCATAAAATAAAAATAAAATACAAAATACAGCCATTGAGAATTAAATTGAGTCAGACTCCACCTCTGGATTAAGTCTCAATCAAAACAGCACAGTTGTAAAAACTAACAAGTTAAAATGAACCACAGTTAAAGCAGAAGTTACAGTATTCAGCTTTAATTTAGTATTTCCATCCATTTTGACCAACAGTGTAGGAATTGTTGCCCATAGTTCTCTCAGAGGAACAAATATAATTAAAATAGTTGACTATTGTTTGACCATAAAAACTCTACACTAGCCACTGTGCAAAAATGGCAACAATGTTTACTCATTATGGATGTGAACATCCAACACCGCCTTATATTTTTCAAATCCAATGTGATGGAGTACAGAGACAACCGAAAGAAAATGTCCAGATATGGACTACATGACATACTATGCATTGTGTTTTCCTTGACATATAGACAGATAAAAACACCAGGGAAATATTAAACACAGCAGCCAGATGAGATGAGTACACAGGAGGAAATCAGTGTCAGCGGCAGCATTTCATAAATTTCACTCATCCAGAGGGTTCAAAGAAGGTAAGAAAAACACATCTCTGATGAGAAACTGTCAATGGGTGTATTGTTAAACTCTAATGATGATGACACAAATATGACTTCTGTTGGTCTACACAATGTAAATGTCTTGTTTATCTGGTTAGTAGGAAGCAGAAAGCATCCGCTGCATCCATCTGGGCTATGTTCAACTGCTGACCCATTGTATCCTGGAGGGAGTTTACTGTTTTCAAGGTTCATTTAAGGGCAGAAACACCAAGGCTAAAAGCAAAAAGAACAAATGGAGCCACCCAACACAAACAAGATAAAGCACACTGCCTAACTGAGGAAGGACAGAGCAGATTTAGAAACAAACTAGAAGTTTACTATAAAATCCTCCTCACTTTTTACTTTTTTAACAATAACATTTTAAATAATTTCACCTGGATACATATCTATGTGAACATACTAGGGCTAGTTACTGAACCTCAGCCCTTTGTTGGCACTGACCAAAATGTTAAAACTTGGGTAGGTAGGATAGGTTTGGTCTTGTGTTTATTGATGCTATGTCCACCAGTTGGAAAAACACTTGCCTAATCAGGGCTTTTAGGACCAGATAGCAACAGAAAAACAGCCACAGAAATGGGAACAAGCATGGATGAGACTGTAGTTGCACTGGTAATTATAACTTAATACAGACTAAGTTTTGGTGTGATAGATGGAGACTCTGTAATTAATCTGTATAATAGAAAATATGAGGAAATATGTGAGGAGTCTTTGGTGATTAGACCTCATTGTGCAGTCATAATTTAAAGGGGTAGTCATTCTATAAGCTCAAAGTGGTCAGCAATGGCCAGAATACAGGTCAGTGAGAGGACCTGACAATTTTGTTGAAATTATTACAGATTGACATGTTACTGAAAAGATATACCTATCTACCTGACAGTCACAGACTGATAGTGAGAGGCTGTGAATGAGGCAGAGATGAGGCCCCAGAGAGTGGAGGCTGAGGGGCCACTGGGGGGTAAAGGAGAGAGAGGTGTATCACGTTTATACTCCTACAAGTGCAGAAAATGCTTGGGAGCCCCCAGTGAGCATGCCTGGAAATTACATTTTGATTGGGAGACATAGAAAGCGGCATTGCCAGAGAATTACCTGAGGTACTATCATCTAAGATTCAGACCATCAATCAGTGCCAGATATGAATTGCATATAATGGAAAGTTCTTGCTTTCTTTCTGGATAAAAAGATCACATCGTCTCACTGGGGATCTGCAGACTTCATGACCATGATGACATTTTCCCCAATGGTGATCTCTTGTCACATTCTGGGGATGATGGGATGAAATAAATTTATGTCTTTCCCATGGGAGATTTTTTCTCAGATGAGCAGGTATATTTGCTCCTTTATGGGTGTATGACCTACTTAGTGAAGGGCTTGAGATAGCCAAAGAATGTTGATGGACTTGAGCAGGCTGCAGCATGGAGGCCTTGGCTGCCAGTGAGGGTCACTGATGATGTGGCAGCACTTATGATTCTGTTGAGTTAGCCTTGGTTCCTGTTACACATAGTTTACATTAGCACATTGTCACCGTCTCACGGCACCCAACACCATCACCTCACCCCTGATCACTTACTTAACAGTTAAGTTGCTTATCTTGAGTCAGGCTTAATAAACCACTTGTTTATTTGAGCTGTTACTATGTGGACCTCCCTTCTTCATTTATGCTCTCAAACTAACTGGGCATAAAACCACCACCTGGTAAAATGTGCCACCTACAGGTGAAAAATCATCAATTTTAATGCCAGTTGGGTAACTTTCCTCTACACCCACATTTCCTGTCTGTCACAGTCAGCACAGGTACAGCTGTCCCCCAGATAATCTTAAACCCCAAAAATAAAAATAATAAAAACAAAAGAGAAGCTGCAGGATCCCAGGGTCTATGTATTCTTGGATAGAATTGCTCAGTGCATTCCCAACTGTTTAGATTGAGCAGGTCCCGCTGTAATGAGAATAAGCATTAAGACCATTTTCACAAACATGCCTAGCAACAATCTAGCAACCTCAAAACTCCTCTTCTTTGAGGAGAGTTGCCAATATATCTCAGTGAATGTGCCCACATGTAGCCACACTCTCTCTCTCTGACTGACTGACTGTGCTCACTTTTTTCGAGAAGTTCAGTCGACCAATCAGCTGTAACACAGAAATGTAAATGAACTACATGTCCCTCCCCTCACAGTTTCTTTGGGGAACTCCTATTTCTACATTTTTATGATTTAACTTCACTATTTTTTTTATAACATTTAGCAATGTTTCAAGTAGGCTTTGGCTTTGGCTTTATCGGAAGTACTTGGCAACACTGCCCCTGGCATAGGATCAAACTGTGCAGGAAACACCTTGATTTCCCAACTTTAAAGCAAGTCCATGCCCATTTTGTTGAAGAGCAGCCACATGCTAAATTGTTCGTAATACAAGTACGGTTAAGAACGCTTGCTACTAGTAATATTAAACAGGGGTGGTGTTAATGGATTATACTTGTTCTTTCATTTTACATTCATTTTACTACGACTTAATAATCCTAACTTAATTTACTTAATAATCTTCAGCATGTTACAGTGTTTTTCATTTCAAATATTATACTTTACTAGATTTGAGGTCACAGTTGTTAGAAAGTAAGAACACTCACATGATGAGTTTATGATAAACTGTGTGATAATGGAACAAAAGAGAGAAGCTAGCTCAGCAGCTGCAGCAGAGAAGAAACTTCTGGTGGGTCTGCAGCTGCAGAACGATAGAGCGCCATGTCCAGAGAGGAGCTGCTGTCAGTTCACAGTCTGAACACGCTGTAAATATTCACTGAATGATAGTCAGGGAGAAGTGGGAGGAGTGCCAGGCCAGGCCCAGGTTCATGCTGACACTGGCTAAATGCTAAAATGCCCATGGCCGACACTCTAACTCTGACTTCATTCACATAGATGTCGACCCTCTGTGAGGCGTGCACCACCTTTCTGCTGCTTTGACAATCACTGTTGTTACAACAAAGATGCATTCAGATCCATGTTTGAAAAGTTTGAGGAGCTCAATGGAACGGAGAGGCTGAGTGAACTGGTACTATTTTCCACTGAGAATGAGTGAGCAGAGAAGCTGAACCTAAAGTTCAGACTGTGGAGGACTCACAGAATTACTTCCATTGTTGTTACTCTCTGAAGGGAGGAAAACATCTGTAACTGCTGCCACATCTTCACCAATAAATTGAGTTTTCTTAGACATGTGAAAGTATTATCTCTGGTCATGTGATAACATGTGGTCACATGCAATTTACATGTAAAATCAAGAATGTGACGTAAGTTCAATATCATGTAGCATCATGTTTCCTCATCAGTTTCACTGGATATTACTTTGGTACACTGCACTGCCTCATGATACTGCAGCTATAATGTCAATTACTTTCTTTTCTTGATAATGTTGTCAGCATGTCAGTTGTGTTGTACAGCCTCCTATATCAAGCTGACCATCAGTATTCCTCTGTCAGCATTCTGGTCTTTTATGAAATATGTACACCACAGCAATGATGTTGTGTCACAGTCCTTCAGTGATAACAACCTACTGCCTGATGCATGGGGAGGAGCAGAGGTGGAAGAGGAAAAACTGGCAGCAGACGGACGAGAGTGGGCTGAGGAGGAGGTCAGAGGAAGTCACGGTGGTCCAGCAAGAGGTAGACATTGTCAACAGTGATGCCTCAGCCATGAAAACACCCTGAGATCTTTGTTATCTGAACATAAGCAGCTGTGGTGCTGCCAGTTGTTAGAACTGCAGAGAGATCCCTGCTGACCTGACACTTTCCAAAGGGCTGTGCATATTTACAATATCACTACAAGTATTGTTAATCTGTGTTAATATAAAGCCAACAACAAAATGAATTCCCTAAACCCAGTCCTTACATTGAGATGTCTCATAAAAACACCTCTGGGTGTTCCACCGTCTTTGCTGTAATTTAAATATTGTTTCATGTTTGTTCCTTTCACCAATATCCTGTGGAACATTCTTAATTTCAGCATTCAAGAAAAACTATGGTTTATTAATTTTGTAGCACCGGTCTTTGGATCTGCATAATCACAGTAATCTCAGAAAACTGTCACATCGCAAATAACGTCCAACCGAGGCAATGAGCATGACCAATCAGCAGAGTGTCGCACATGTACAAGTCTCAAACGGTTCCCAAGTTACTGTGGTTAGAATAAAGCAAGTTGAGTCCCTTCTTTAAATCAAACAAGTCATAAGTTGTTACTGATTTGAGCTACATACCCTTACATACTGCTGTTCTCATCTTTCTACTGTCATCAACAACAATCCCTGAATCCAAATGTTATCGATATTTTGGACTAGCCCCCTCCGTCACAGCTGCCTCTCACATTTACCTCTGTTGGTTTACTAGTCTTAGTCCTAGCTGCCAGGTTTGTACACATTGCCCTTGAATTCACAATTAAACTTCTCAATATCTAGAAAACTGCAAATATTTAATTTTAAAAAGTCAAGTCCTTTTGAGTCACCTGGATCAAGGCCAATGTCATGTATACCAAGTCAAAGTTAGTTAGTCAGACAAGTCTCAAGTCCTAAAATTTGTGACTAGAGTCTGACTCGAGTCCCCACCCTTGCTGATTAGACAATCAGAAAGGTTTTAAATAAACTGTCAGGTTAGCCAGGTGAATTGTACAATTATTAACAAAGCTGTAAATATCCATCAAAGCTTACAGACATACTTCTTGGTTTCAACTTTGACCTACTGTTCTTACTGTACTATAGTTATAGTATCAGTAATTATTAGTGACATTCTTCTGTATGTCATGATTGATGAGACCGCTATAATAAAATCAAAGTTGTAATATACTATAGCTTTTCTTGAATAACTAAGAGGTTCAATCCTTATCTAAACTTAAGGTATGTTTGTGTAAGGAAATGGACCTCTTAGGTTTGTAAAGTAAGAGGAGAAAATCAGTTCAGTGATTTTATTTACCTGTCTCTTACATCAAGAGATGTCTGTTCCTCAGTATATGAGAAGCCTTGACATCTCCATCATCTCCTTGAGTGTCAGAGGAGCAGTCCAAAGTGCTCTGTGTTGCTGTAATCACAGGTTTGTCTTAGATCTCTGACTCTGTTTTTGCTTAAATGTCTCAGTGTTATTCATGCTGCTGCGCCTGCCTCAGACACTCCACTGTGATTCACCACAGAAATTCATGAGTCACTCTGTAACACTTGAGTGACAATTGGAAAAGGTCATTAATGTTTTAACACAGTGATGGCCGTGCTGTCAGTTATCAAATGCCATTCGCAGCAAAAATGTCGCTTTTGTCATCAGGAAAAGGCTGAATCGTGTCACCCAGTTTGTGTCTTTGATGAAGCGGCAAAGATCAACCTTCAGTTTCTGCAGCTCAAAGCGAGAGGGGAAGAACAAAGAGCATGTTAGATCGAGGTGAACTCAAGTCGTCTACAGCCCACACTTCCTCCATGTATCTGAAACAAACCATTTTACTTTGAGAAGGAGAAACAATATCAATATCTATGTCAGAATAGTCAAATGAAAATTTCAGATCTCTTTATTCTGTGATCAAACTGCAGTTA